>NC_044008.1:29052596-29130096 GCF_900496995.4 Aquila chrysaetos chrysaetos
ATACTATAACCGAATGAAAAAACATTCTGATTTTGTGATATCATTTTTCAAGCCATGGTCAGTGTACATAAAGGTTCTTCAGGATAAACCTCATCGGTGCAGAGTAATGGATTTCAAATTCTGTGTTCTTACCTAGTGCTTTACAGCAAATTGCACTTTCAAGTCTTACAGGCAGTGAGATTCCTTGGAAAGAACTCGGCTCGCCCAAGGTATCCCACCTTTTCCATGGGAGAGCAGTAATGAACAGATACACAAATGCTGGAAGTTTGAAATGCAGAAATCTGTGAACTGGTTAAGCAAAAAGATCAGAGACTACTAACACCCCCCTATGTTGTATTTCCTATGTCAAAACATGCCAGTTGTGTTCAAGATATTCTGCCTTTTTTCCCTCCGACAAGCCTGCCCATGCAAAAGTCAGGTATAGAAAAGGTTATATCTGATTCATGTATATAAGAATGTATACTTAGGCTCTTCATTGATATATGCATTTCAAATACTACAGGAACTAGAATTTAAACAGAAATTTCAACTTATTTCCTAGTTTGAAAGTGTTTCAAGAACAAACATTATCTAAAGCTTTACGGACTCGAGATGTGCATAATGGGATATGAAGCTCTAGGGCAACGGTACAAATTTGCCCCAGGTCAACGACACCCAGGAATTATTGCTGGCTGGAACTATTTGATGGCCAATAATATTCCAAGTTTCAGTCCCCTTTCTAATGAGCTACAGTCCTCGTAAAAAATTACCATCATAATGAACTACAAGACCTACAGAAAGCTCGAGGACTGTATGCCTTACAGACTAAACTAGCTTTCTGAAAGTATTGTACTATTTGCGTATCAGAAAACCAGATCCATCTGCACTGTTTCCCTGTTACGAGACAATGCCAGCAAGTACGCAGACTGCCTGCAGCCAAGCAAATCATAGCTTGTAACTTGAACAGTTTAAATTAGGAGGAGTGTCTATATACTATTTATACAGTTTAGAGAGAAAGAGAGAAGCTCCTTTAGATGGCAATTCAGACAGAATAAATTGAGCTCTGTTCTGAATTTTGAATTGTTCTCTGTGAGAGCTTCCTCTCTATGAATCACACGACAAACCTCCCGATGTAGGCATGTAACAGCATTTGGTGATGAGAATACTTCATTTCCCTTCTGCTGTGGAACAAAACATCGGTGTATGACTGAACCCCACAGAAGTGAAGGAGCAGAGAACTACCCATGCGTACCCATTTGGAGCCACCAAAATTATTCTTGAAGTGGAATTGTATGAGATACCCTGTAGGCTTTCAAACCAGCATTGTATTACCTATGGGCAATTCTTAGGATATACGTAAATAGGTATCAGTTAAAGTGTTTTATTAATCTTACATAACCATTTGAGAAAATCAGGATACTGTGCTAAACTATGGGATTATTTCACTGTTGCTGTGTTTCAATTCTCAATACACACAAGACAGCCTTAGAAAATTTCAGCAGAACTGCTGACCTTGGCTGACTTAGGTTTCTATTGGTTTAAAAAAAAAAACCCAAACCAACAATAGCACATTGGATTTTAAAGTGATTTAATTTGTTACTCTAGATTTCCAAGAAAATGTATCCAAACCAGTTGAAATACTCCTTCCCCACATGCCCAAATCAAACCACATCCCAAGATACCTCAATTACCGCCACCTTAAAATTTTCTACATTTGCATTTTCATTATCCTGTAGAATGTTCAACAGGCTGAAGGCTCTTATCTGTATTCCTAGGTCTTCAAGAGGTGGATAATTGCTCTGACACCCTCTAAGGGTTTCTGTTTTAAGGGGAAATAAAGCCAAGAGAAATATCTTTCCTAGCTCAGCAGCACAACTCTTCTGTTGCCTTCTTCCAGCTAAAAGCAGAAGAGTGTGAAACAATTCTTGTTGATACAAAATGGAGGCAACTTCTCTTTCCCAAAGAAAAGTCTTCAAGTTGTAAACACAAAAGGAGACACAATCAGAAAATAATTCAGCCCAACTAAATCTTGAATATTTGAAATCTTGACTTGGAATGTGTTCCTCTCTTTTCACCAACTAGCCAGCGAACCTCAGGTGACCAAAATGAAGCATTTCAACTGGTGCCAAAAATGGGAGAATGAATCAGGGTCTATTGTGTAATTATGGAGGTTGTGATTATTTGAATACGCACGATCAGTGTCTATGTAGTATGATTTTCAAAGCTAGACAATACCCAAGCCAGAGTCCCATTTAAGCATATGTATAAGCACCAGACTTTCAGATCTGTGTAGGCTGATGGGGTTTTTTTGTGCACTGTGGCACTCTGGCGTCTTAGCCCCTGCACTCCTCAGAACAAGGACAGACACAGTAACCTTTCTGACCTCTAGTTTGTTGCACGTATAGGAGTTGAATATTGACAATCTGATTACATGCATACAGCGTGATACATTCTGGGCAGATTCTTCTCTTGTTTACATCCATGTAAACACAGTGTACTAAAAGGCCATTGAAGTCAACAATACAATCCCGGTGGAAATTGTTATAAACAAAGTAAGAGTCAGGCTCAGCATTATTGTTGCAGCTGCCCTTTTATAAGCGTTATATATATTACAAGGCTGCATGGTGCAGAATGCAGCTTCTCCTGGAGGACTGCTGAGACCTTACCTTTTCACCAGGCTTAAAGATGTGGAAAAGACAGTTCAATTTGCACTTGTATGATGCTTAGAAAAACTGGCTCACTGACAATAGGAGGAGCCAGGGCTTACTCCAGCTGCTGTTTCTGGCCATGTAAAGTCTGGCTACACTGTTATATGCCTAGATTTGCACGTTAGCTTGCTTCTATGTTCTGTGGCTAATCATGGGATCAATTTGATATTAAGAAAATATTTATTAAAAATTAAGATTCAAAAACCCATTTTTACTAGTGTTGAGATTTACTTTTTTTTTTTTTTCTGCTCCTCAAGCAACAACATGCAGCTGTCACTGATAGCGAAATAAAGATAACTTTACATGGGACCAAATGGCAGACCACAATTTTTATCTCCAGCTCACAGAAACATACTCTAGGCATAAACTGTGGCCAGCACATGGGTTACAGAGCTACTCTTCCTTGTAAACCTTGCACATAAAACATAAGAACCCAGTTAAAGACAGTTTCAGATAGAAAGGTAAGAGACCCAGATCACAATGATTTGCGTATCACTGCCACCTTGCCCAGGACCCGCATAACATATCCAAGATTTCCATCCCGAATCCTCCCCCTTCTCCTTTAAATCTTGGCAGCCATAGCAAAGACACATGCTGCAGTTGCAGAAGATTGAAAATAGAGTATCCAAGCATATCAGTAGCATACCTTATGGATGTTACTGAGATAGAGATAAAAGAAGTATTTTTTGATCTCAGCCAAAGTAGCCTTGAATAGGAAAGTTTCCTCTTTACCCTGCCAACGCTGAGGAGTACTCTATAGCTTTATGTACATTCACCAGGACTGCATGGGTATGAACTGGTGTTAGTTGCTCCTACCTCTGGATAAAATGGATGGATCCCAGTTCAAATTTAAGCAATAAAGACTATCATTTGGCCCACAGAGCAGCTGACATGTGGACACTTCTCAGGCTTTCAAGGAGTGTTGGGATTAGTCCAATCCACCTATTTTCCCATCTGGTGGTTGAATCAAATCCCTGAGCTGTCCACTTTTAGGCTCTTTTGATCAGTTTGTGATAAAAGAGGGCCATACCACCAACCATGAAATGCAGGTCTGCAGCCCAACCATCTGCTTCTCGGATGCAGATGTAGCAAGCTGCTCTCTAGCTCTTCGCTGCAAGAAAATTCACCCCCATTCACTGTCTCACAGTACAGGAGATAAGCTGGCTGTAAAGAGAGTAAGGAGACAATGCAGTCACCAACTCATTTCTGACCATCACCGTTAGCGTTCCCCATCCAGATTTGGCAACAGCCACAGATTAAAACAGTGCAAGAAAATAGTGACCAACGCTGTCAAGGGAGGCCAGAACTAGAGCAACAAAACACTTGCCAGGCCAGGCAACTTGCGGGTACCTGTTCGTGTAAATCTGAACTCTCTATAGCAATTTAAAAAGAGTCTTTCATTAGTTAAAATTTTAGAAGCAGTGCGGTGGAGTTTAGAATAATTTGTCAGCACTTTTATTGTTTATATGTCTTTGGGGTATATAATGGAAAGGTGGGGTTTCTTGGACGTGAGCAAAACGGATTAATGGATCTTTAGTGAATTAATACATGGGCTTCACACTTTTGTAAGAAACAGTTCCAGTTAAAAAAGCATGTACAGCATTTTTTAAAAGGAAAATAAATGACCCAATGTACAACATTTGGTGTAGTGTTCGGAGTTTTGTTGTGTTTTTCTTTTTAAATTACATGGATGTATTTTACAAAAATTCTCTCAAAAGGTTTGGAGAAAATATGGAAAGTATATTCCCATATGAACATGAGCCACAAGGACAGCCAAATGGAGGACGAAGATAATCCTTAGTTTTTATTTGATAAATAGCAGCCATAGAACAGTCCAGATTCTACCAACATGTTTAATAATGTTAAAGCCACAATGTCCTATCTTCTCAAACCTGTAACATACGTTTTAAATTATTGACTCCCAGTAAGGGAGGGAGTACACCCAAAGGCTCTTTGCAAGGCCTCACACGGACTACTTTGAGAAGGATCAGAAAGCCATAAAAGTATCCAGAAGCCACCTTAGTATTAATTCCTCAGGCTGAAAATTCTCAAAATTTGCAAGAACCTCAGATCTGACGCCTGTATAAACATCAAGTATTAGCATGTGCATCATCATCTTCTGCTCACTTTCTTGCAAAAACACCTGCTTTTCATAGGCATAGGCATTTACAACTGCACGTGCACCTAACTTTTGCTTTGTTTTAATGTTCTCGCCAACTAGAAACCAGTGCAGCATTTCATGTTCTTGTGATGCGTCATATGAATGAGAGGATTTCAAATTTTCCTGTTCCATATAAAATACAGCCACGTTCACATACAGAGTAGACGTTTCTGTATGCCTGATTTTGTTTTGCCACCTGTCTTGCTGTTTGTTCACACAAACACCTAATTGTGTAACAAATGCAGTGTTTTGAGGACTGTGGTCAGATCTGTCCTGGTGTGAATACTGAATTTTCTGCCGCTGTTCTTATACTATATAGCATCACGTGGCAGTTTTATAAGACATGACACGGTTATTAGCTTGACTACTTTTTAGTCTTTTCAGAAATAAATAATATAGAAACTGAATAACAGAACAATAACTCAATCTTTTGGTTAACTTTAATAAGGAAATGTCATAAGCACCATCTAATAGAGAAAAATGCTTATGGAGATCAGAAGAACTGAAGAAGTAAAATGAGATCCAATGGGAAACATAAACTGTAACACGGGAGTTTGTCACAGCAAAAGCTCCCTCTCTGTCCCATACTAACTCCCACCTCAGATGAATATATGAAAGTATCACATCATGAAGCAATCTATTAGGTACCTGAGCCTGACAAGGACCTCGCAGAATATTAACTTCAAGAATTTCATAGTATCTTATCATGAACCAGTGACTCTTAGGCCAGGTTTGTACCACATCATTTTAAGCATCTTCCTGATATATCTGCTTGCCCTGGGCACTTCCTATAGGCAACACGAGACAATGTGCAAATCCATGGACTAATCCAGTCCATGTAAAACCAGAACTGTCTATGTCTGTCTCTCTTCTCTACTATGGGCCCAGGTTAGACTGACTCAGCTTCTAGCAGGGGTATCTAACGTTAAATGCCTTCCGTTAGGCAAGATGAATCTGGACTTTCTGATAGTTCATTTGAAAGGCCACAGGGTTCCTGGGTGGCAGTGGCCGAAAAACTGTCCTGTGTACCCTGTGTTGCTCTCAAACAACAGAAGATTCACACCAGTAATTCCATTAACGCAGAGACACCCTGAAAATAATACAGAAATCTTGCAAATAAACTGGGGTAAATATAGTTTCACAACATCTGCCAAGAAGAGATCTGAAAGCCGTCCACGGCTTCAGCAGCTGGTATCCTTTGAAAATTTCTGCTAGTAGCCAGTCCCTGCTCCCGCTCTCACAGTACAGCTCAAAGCAGTGGTTTCTTCAATCCGCTGCTCCTTTCCCCAAACACACTTCCATCAGTGCCTTGGGAGACTGCCAATGCACAGTATATATTTAAGTACCTTCCATTTACTGAAATGTCACTTCCTTCATTAGACACAGGTGAGTGTCTCTGTCCTTTCACTGTCTTTCTGTGTCACCTGCCAATGACTTTTTTGTTCAAGACTATGGAAATACTGTATTCTGTTTTCTCAATCTCTGCTTTTGTTCTAAATTAATGCCTAAGCTTAGTATCAAAATATGAAGCGTTACCTAAAGAGGCAAATTTACAGGTTTTTTTTAGAAATCACAGAGTGCTCTCTTCAGCCGCTCCTTAGGCACGCACTGCAATGGACAATACGGCTGAAATCCTCCCAGCTCGTCGCCTTGCGAGCACAAGGCAACAACTTTACCAAACTACAAATACTACAGATAATAAGCCTGAGTTTGTTTATACTGATAATTATGGCAAAACAATCTATCTCCAAGAGGAGCCAAATTTAGTACTGGTAGAGCATATGATATTAATGAACTACTGGAATGCACAACTTGGTATAGGCACACACAATGTAATGACTGAAAGAGCAGTAAAGTTGGATCTTCAGTGATACACCTGTTTAGGAACAAGTTCCAAGTACAGATTTTTCTTATCACAAAAAACTAAAAAGACCCCATTTCTGTAAAAGGTTTACTAAAATAGAGCTAGGAAACATACATCATTTTTAAAAAGTTTAGAACTTCCAATGTAAAAAGTATTAAAATTACTTTCTTTTATCATTTTAATAACAATGTCTGATTTGTCAAAATAACAGTAAAAACTCTATAAATATCTGTTAAGGGATTATTCCAATAGCATGAAAAACTCTAGTGAAGAAATGACACAGAATATAGAACTGTCATCACGCATTTGCATATAAAAGGCTGTTTAAAACTGACAGGCACATAAACAGAAAATACATGCTATAAAATTAGTCATTTTTAAGCATGGATCTTTAAATAAAGCTGGCAGAGCGCATTCATTTTAGCTAACTCATTCTCAAGAGGAATCACAAAAATGGTGCAGCACCTAGCAACATATTTTCTTCAGTCTTGTATACAGATAATAGTTTGATTATTACAATGTTTGAACATATCTTCATTAACTTACCTTAAAATATTGTCGGTATTTCTTGCATAATGTATTTTTGTTAAGGATGTCACTACACATTTACAAAATAAAAGTATTATTTATCTTTTCAAAAGATGATCAGAACTGTGGTTTATTAGATATCGGAGGCTGCTTGTCAGAAAAAAACCTATATAGCACTCCCAGGGCTATCAAACAGAATGCATATTTCTAAAGTTCTTACGATGCAACGTTTGTAGGGAAATGAAGAGCTTTAATAGGCCTACCAAGAGACAAAAAAATGTTTTGGACTCACAAGTCCTTTCAATCAGAAATAGAAGCAGCACACTTCAAGCCAAGCACCATATGAAACAACACCCTAAATTTAAATTAATGCAAACCATACAAAATGCATATCGCTAAAAAAAAAGCAGTTCTGACAAGCAGATAGGAAAAAAAGAAAATATTTTGACACTTCTTACACTGAAAATATTGACTCCCTCGAACAGACACGAAAGTGGGTTTTAACGCGTTTCATTTAAAGGCTGCGATGGCCAGGGTCATGTCCCACGTCCCCTTCCCCCAGTGAACGAGGAGAACCTGGACAGGCGCTGAACCCCCAGCGGGGACCTGCATTCAAGAGCCCGACTTGCCAGGAGTGCCGCTTAACCAGCAGGCTCCAGAAACTGGGTCTTTTCCCTCAACTGTTTCACGTCGGATCAATACCGGCACCCTACGCACGGGGCTAGCAAGTGGCAGCGGCTCCCTCGGCTGCCGGAGCAGCCTGACAGATGGCTCTTCCCTGCTCCCAGGCTGGCAGGGGAGGAATTCCACCCCCTTACTCCCTACACCTCAGAGAGCAACCAGCGGCCCAGGATGGAGAAGGGGGTGGAAACATCTTCCCCGTTAGTTTTGAAAGTAACGAGCTTTTACGTCCTTATTTTCTTAAATCTCTTGCTCAAAATTTCTTTTCGTAAAAGCGCCTAGCATTTAATAAAGCAGTACTTTCCAAGGCTCTCCGAGCGCTGTTCCACTGAAAATTATAGATTCGTAAGAATTTGGTTTTATTTGGCTCTCTAGACACAAAATCAATTAGTCACAAAGCTTTGATCCTATGACAATTCAGTACTACTTACATCGTAGTGTGAATCTGAAAGAAGCACAGAACCTTCTGCAAGATTTGAGCCTACGACTTCTGTTAAAAAGTATTTTCTGTACAAAATTCTATTTGCCTCTCACTTTTATTTAGTTTTAGAAACTACCCAGAGATTATTTTAATAGAATTCAGATACTTATTCTGAGAGTAACAGATGTAGCTTCTTTGTCATACTATTTGGATTACTCATAAAAAAGCCTCACAAACCGATGTTCACTAAATATACCCATAGGCATAATTGCTGTAACCACTGATTAGCAATCTAATTTGAACACATTTCATTAAAAGACATAAGCTAAAATAAAAGTATTTCTTGTTAAAAAATCATTATGCAAATCACAGAACAAAAAAAAAGACACCTTGGCAAGTGAGCTAGCCCATCCCTCTCTTCGAAAGCAGAATAAACTGTTTTGTTTCTGACAAACATTTGTCCAAAATGTTTTCACAAACTTTAAGCAAGGGAGATTCCACAACACCCCCAGCAGCCTATTCCAGCACTTGCTTATTTTCAAAAAGTTATTGGACGTTTAACACAAACCTTCTTTGCATCAATTCAAGCCAATTATTATTTGTAGATATGTACTTACAAGAATAAAAATGTTTTGCAAAGATATAATTAATAATGAAAAAAATAATGCCATTTACTGACAAAATGAGTATATTGTAATGGAATAGTAAAAACAAATGCTTTTCACTACTATTCCCTTATTGAATTCTTGCTATATTAATTAAAACTCCACCAGCTATTTTTATGCTTGACTATATCTTACAAACAAGAAAATGCACATTTGTACCTAAATACCAGACCCAACTCTGAAATCAGCACTGATCTGAACTCAGCATCAGCTTTGCCCCCAGGTTTGACAGTAACAACAACTGCCCATAGAACTGACCTAGGGAATGAAGGTTGTTGTGAGACCTGGGCTTACCAAAGTCCAGAGTATTAATTTAAATACTGTATGACCTAGAACATTATCCTTTTGACAAAAGACAGTATTACAGTTCACATATAGACAGTGTTTACAGTACTCCTAAGAAAAAGAACATATACCACCTTCTATGTTTTACCAGAGCTTCCACAGCTCTTCAAATCTGTAAGAAGATACTGAGACCTGCCTTTAAATTAAAACTAATAACTGAAAAGTTATTTTCCATCTGGAAGTGCAAGCAAGTTCAAAACTACAATGTTTCATAAACCAAGACTAAAAATATAGCTAAGGTTTGCAGGTGCTACAGCAATATTTCCCTCTTGCCCAATAATGCAGAAAAACAATCCAGTTCTGAAATATAACAAATGAGCAATAATCAAGCAGTGTGAAAAGGAACAACTTTGATTCAGAAGCAATGCTGAAGGGTTAAAAATATTGCTTAGGAGCAGTCCAGATTTTTTTTCTTTAAAATCAAATTTTTGCAATATGCATTTATCAAAATATTAGTGAAGGAAATTTCAAAATGGAAGTTTTGCTTTGAGGTGAACCTGACTTTGACATCATGCACCTTTGACAAACTAATATTAAGAATGTTGTTTTGAAAATGTAGGAATGTTTCAGCTTCCTCAAAATCTTTTTTTTGATCCAAAATTAATGTAACAGATTTCAGAGTGTTTTAGTACTGAAAAGTCCTAATTAAAAATGTTGTAAATGGAATACTTCATGAAGCTCTAATGAAATATTCAATGCTGGATCAATTGTATTGCTACTGCTAAAATATTTCACATTTTTCGCTATATTTTTGATTCTTTCCAGTGGGATAGTTCCTGTTCCCAACCACGAAAAACCCTACAGAGGCCAAAAATATCATTTTACCAAACTGGTAAAGAAAACTCAGCTTATTTCATTTCAAGAGTTTTCTAAATTATGGGCATTCAGACTCAGTTACAAGCCACAACAAGGGCTAGAAAAAAAGATTTAAGGAGAAGAAAAGGAGAGACCTGAACGGTCGACTCAATTAAAAAGAGCAGTTAAGGATTATTACTAAGTTGTTAATGATGGATACCTTTATTGTCTCTATAAACTTTATGAACACTATACAAATATCAAACAGTGGTAACAAACACAAGGAAATTAGAGCAGCATTTACACATGGAAGGAGAACACAGATAGGACACCCAGGTAATAGAGAAGAAGACATGCTGTTGGCATCTTCTTGTTTATAGAGTTGCTAAAGACATTTAAGCTGACTATTTACCTTTTCCTGGGGAAGGAGCAAAGCTTTAGGGACTGCCTAAAAAGGTGTATATATGCATTTATCTGTCTCTCTATCCGTTTCTAGTCAGCAGTGATGAGCCAGTCATTATTGGGAGCTTCTGAACGGCAAACTCATTAAAGTGGCTAAAGCCACGCTCTTGCTAACTTTTGTTAAATGTAAGACATCCTGAAGCAATTTTTTAAATGAATGAATTTTGAACGAAACCAAGGCGTACCTTCCAATTTAAGATGCAAAGGCACTGAGGAATGAATGATTATAATCTCTCCATTATTTCGTAGGTGATGGCATGATGCGTGGGTTTTAGAAATGAACCCAGTGGGAGCTTGGGGTGCACAAATCTTTGAAAAAACCACCTCCACAACCCCCAACTCACTCCAACTGTCTAGACTTCACCGTGCATGGAACGTTAAAAGGAAGGAGATTTCAGGCTGAATAAAATTTACATTTGCAGTAATATGTACTGTGGGGATGGTCTTTAGTAAGCGTCTAACATTCCTCTGCCTTTTATACATTGAGGATGTAAAGACAATTGTGAAGAACCACAAGAATAACATAACTAGATATTTATGACTGCAATACCACCAGTATCTTTGTTACTTCAGTATCTCTACAAAATCCTCAGAGGTAGTTTATACTTTTTACTATGGAGCACAAACGCCTCTTGCAGCAGGCTAGACTTTTGGAAACATGATAGCGTGACATAAAAAAGAAACTGAAATTCCTAGAAGTTTGTATCACATATAAAGTACGTAATGTTATATCTATTTGGCCAAATGGATTAGCAGGCTGGATTTGTGAGCATCTGGCTTTTGAATATCTTAAACCATTTTATAGCAAGCTTTTCACATTGTACAACCTCTGAGCATGCTCTACCACACTTTGTATAACATATTTTCAGAAATTCCTTTCTACTGTATTTCAAAGCCCTTGTGTAACATACTGAAGTGTTAACAATGAGATATATAAGCCCCAACATTGCACTTAGACATAGATAGGTATTTATGTATGCATATTTTACATATTATTTAGATACACACCAAATGTTAAACATGTTACATATTCTAGTAAAAACCCCAAAGTTTGACATATATAAATACATCCTGTCTCCCCTGTTCAAAGATAACTGGAAGAGCTACATAAATAATAAAAACAGGAAATAAAACACACTTTAACTATCCATTATCAAGGGAATATTGTTTTAACAAGATGTATGGAATCACATTATCATTCTATTAATTCAATAATCTTGATGTTGTTACAAGACTGAGACAGTTATCAAAGCGGGGGATCATTCCTGTACATAAGGATCACATCACTTAATGGGACAGAGATGTCACGTACACTACAGCGTCAAAAAGATAACAGGACTGAGCTTGTAGTGGTAACGAATTTATGTTGGCATACATGGCTCCAACGAAATACCTGGTATTTGATAAGCATATAGATCCAGCTGGGTTTGAAACTGCTATCACGATAGTGCTGATTTCATGAAATCTCTCACAAATTGATCTTTTATTTTATACTCACACGCATTCAAAATCTATACATACTTCCTATTGACAGTGGTTTCAAAGGTCTTTCATTAACTCAGCCTTGCAACGACAAATGTAAGAACACCTTCTCTTCTTTTGAAATTAAATGAGTATTTATGGTAATTATTATTAAACAACTTTACCCTTGAGGACACTGGTCCTCAGGGTTTGCATGGCTTTTCAACTAAACCTGTTTCCTCAGAGAAATTTTAGGAATTATTCTTCATGATTCAGTACATTCCTGCTTAGTAACTGGTAGCCACGCTAACACTTCTTACACTTTTTTTTCAGTCATATAGTTTTAGTCAAAAAAAATAGACTCTGGGCATGCAATTTCTTTTACCACTTGATTTCTGTGTGTAGCTGATAACAATGACCCCCTCCCACCTACATGGCATAGTGGAGTTTGAGACACACAGAAATTCAAGATAATCACAAACTGGTTTCAATACACGTTCTTCTACTCTCACAGCTTCTCGACCCTGCTGTATACGATTTGGTCTCACATCCATTATGGAGATATTGATATAACCATATAGTTGCAAGAAGATCTGAATTCTAATGACTTTTTAAGCTGACTATAAGTCTGCAGGTAAACATCAAGACTACCTCTTACCTATCTTTTAATGACATGTTTGTAAGACAGATGGGTGGAGACGGTTTCATTTCTGCTAGTTTTAGCCTTAACTACTGCATATGTACTGCCTTTCATTTCATAGAGTTCATGACAGATACATCTTATGAAACCACATGAAGAGAACAGGCTGCATTTGAACAACCATATGTTTAGCTACCTGAGGTCATAAAAAAGGTACTATTGTAGCTACAGTGTTACGGTATAACTATGGCCTATACATGTAAATAAAAACTTGGAATGTTAGGTAAGTCTGTAAGTTACATACGTATTTATGTATATGAACAAATAGAAGACGGAGGCGTGGCATGGTGATTTAACAGATCAAGGATGCCGCATTGTTCTCAAATGGTGAATTCAGACAAAGGCCAATTCAGGACTAAATAACATACAAGACCTAAGTCCAGGTATCTTTTGTACATTACTACTAAATGCCAGCTTCTTAAGGCTATCAGCATACAGGACAGGATTTTCTGAATGAATAACCCTATTTCTATTTTCTTCTGTTTGCATTAGGATCATAGAGTCGCCACCATTACAACAACATGACAATTATTGAAAAAACATTGTCTTTAATGGCATCTGCTGTATTTGGTATTCCTCAGAAACCAACAGTGGGCAGATGCCCTTCTTTCCTTATCTCACACTTCTGGAAGTCGTTACACAGGCAGTACGTATGAACTGTATACTTTTCCAGCTCCAGCTCCAGCTCCAGCCACAGATTTATATAACAGTTAGTGAATGCAGAGCTAAGTTTGGGAATGGATTACCACAATCTGACATGAAGCAGAACTGAAATGGTAAAGCTGATTGAAGAAGGCAAACTTTTCCTTAGGAGAATCTTCTCTGAATTCTCCTAGATTTCATCCTTAGTGTTAGCTAAAACAAGATTACACGGCCAAAGGCTTTCTGTACTATTTCTCTCTTTGCAGATTAATCACAGTTGATAATGAAAACTACCATCAAGCTAGCTGCAGGTAAAATAAAGTTTGCACGGCCATCATACTGGCATTTCAAAAGTATAAGATGAGTCTGATACTGTGACATTTAAAAGGCAAGAGGTCCCACTTAGTTGCTTTACAGCTACTTTGTGTCAATCATGCTACTTGGCACACAGCAGAAGTGTTGTCAGGAATAGTGTCTACATCCTGAGTGAAAAACAAAACTCCAAAAGTGAATGTGAGGGACAGAAACTATAGAAATGAGGAAAAATTTCACTTACATTTATCCAAGATGGCTGTCGCTACTACTGTTGAAACTCTGCTATGGGCTGAGGTCACAAGACCCTGTAAGCTAAAATAGAGAAGCTTCAGCTGAGGGTAACTGAAGCTGCAGCACATTAAAATACATTTTAAAGTTATAGGTACTGATTGGAGCTTAAATTTCTTGATCTATTTTTCCCAAGGCATGAAAAGTGACCTCTACTTTTTGGTCACTTTTCAAGCCTGGAGGGAAGAGATTTTCAGTATTATCCCCTACCTCATTATAGGTGTGTATGTATGTTATATACAGTACATGATATGATATTATGATGGTTTCATTGGCATGAGTTTGGAGTTGCCACATTATTCACAAATGGTGAAACCATACGTGATTTATGCAGATTCTCCCAAACAAAACTAGAATAAAACCTTTATACAACATCACATCATCATGTATGTAGGAAATGTGGATTATATAAAAGAAAACCTAGCTTAAAAATCTTCAAAAATGTATTCAAATGCATCACAGAGCTCTTTTTCCTTTCTATAAAGGTAATTTTTTAATTATGCACCTCTGAAGGAGTCTGATAACTTTTACATCTTAGAAATACCGAAATAACTTTAAAATTATTTTTGTATGTATATAAATACTGTAGTTTGAAAAATCTATTGCATCTTAACCTCCCAGTGCTTAAATCAAGTGTGTGATCTACTAGGCAGCTACAATCTCCTCTTAACCTGTGATACGAAGACCCTACTGTTGGCTTCAATAAGTGGCAAGATACTGAATTTGTCACTAATTTTGGATCAAACATTCTCTCTTCTGGCCCACAAGTCACTGTGCTTTTGGGAAGAGAACTGACATGCAAAAGAAAAAAAAAAAAAAAGGAGAAAACAGAAAATAATGCCTTGGGAAATTGTTGCTAGTGTTAACAGTAGAGATTTGGAATGACAGAAGGAAAGAGACTAGCCAAGTTCAGCTGAGAAAAGTGCATGACGAACAACCCTGCAGTTTATTACCTGTACTAGGATTGCATCTGATACCTGCCTATGTAAATATACACTTGTGTATGTGCATGTATAAACAGACATATGCAATGTGGAGAAACAAATTTCTAGAACGTGTCTTACAGGCTTTTCTGTATCTGAAACGAAGAAAAGCAATTCCAAGAACACAAGGAATGCAATGAATCTGAACTACAGAAATCCTGAAGCAGCCAAGTAACAACAAAAGCACATATATCATATATATTTGATATATGTGAAAGAAAGACAAGTTGCCAAGAAATATAGTGAAGGGTGGAATCTCTGTGCTTTCTGAGCAAACTTACAAAAAGAAATTCCCATCACATAATACAGATGTTTACTGCATTTCTTGTGCAACCATAATGTGATTTATAATAGATAAGAATATAACAGATGAGAACTAACAAACTACCAGTATACTGCATCATTTCGATGTATTCAAAGAAATAGTGTGCACAATTAAAACTAAGAAATCCAGTGAAAATGTTACACATTAGAAACATTGTTATAAAATTAACTCTAGAAGTCACCATACTCTCTATGAATACCACAGTCAAATCCATCATTTGAAAGATGAGTAAAGAAGACAACATGATTCTAACAAAAATGACCACTGGGGAAAAAATACGTAAATTTTTCCCACAAAAAATGACCGCTGCATTTTGGATTTTTAATAGAAAAAGACAGCAAGTGTTATTCAAATTATGAGACCATCTTAAAAGAAAGGGAGAAGTGATGGCGAAGTGTTTGTGATAGAAGACTAAATAATTCACCTTTACTAAAACCATTTCAGTACTTAGATGACTAGTCTAAAGTTTCATGAATGCTTGTAAGCCTACGTAGAATGAGTATTTCCTAGTCTCGATGCTACAGGATAGATGCCACATCACCAGAACACTATATCCCAACTGGAACTAGTTGCTTGCCTTCACCTAATGAGAAACACTAACAAAGAAATAGCAAACTGAAATGGAATTAATTATTCTCTCCATGAGCAGAGAGACTTCCGTAAGAGAATTTATGCAATCTAAACAGAGTGTGTTTGACTATGTAGAATGTAGTCTAATATGCTCAGTGTGTAAAGAGGTAAAGCTCTATCGACAATAAGCCTGGTTCATTTCATAAGCAGTAATTTATGTAGAAGAAAAAAAAAAAAAGAAAGAAAAACAGAAGTGGGAATGGGGGGGGAATATCACTCTACCAAATGCAAAAAGTCTACCCTACGCTAGTCATCTGAGGTTACCTGTGTAATTCAAGGAGAAAAATAGACATTTCTGTGGCACAATTCATTAAATCCTAATTAGATGTCTAAATTACATCGGGTAAACTGTCTCTTAAGCTGTGTTGACTGTGCATTGACGACAGTGTGTTGACTAAAATTGCCTTGACTATGAATGGTGACAAAAAGCTCTTGAGCCTGGACTATTAAGGTGAATGGCAGAGACAACGTGTAACCATCTATTGTCCGGTGAAATAAAGCCCGCTTCCAAGAGACCAATTATCTAATGTTGACTTCCCATTAGTATGCACCTGAACTAGTCATTTGTATTTATGTTAAAAAGATGTAAACCCAGACTACTCTGTATTGACTTCACACATTCAGACTACATCAGATAGATATGATGCCCTAAAAGTTATTCCAGGTGAACAGCAAAAGTAAAACCTCCATCCGCTTTGGTTTTCATTCAGGTACAGGAAGGCAATAAATGAAGAACACTGCTGAAATCCTCATTCATTTCATTCTATCACCGGACGTATGGACATCCCTATAATACTCTATATCCTACCTAAACAAACCAACCAACCCTCAAATCCCCTTCTTTCCCTTCAAATTTGAAGAAGAACTCTCGTTGTGGAATAAAATGAATGAAAATGTTACGATCCACACATGCGCACTCACACACACAGAGAAACCAGCCGGGGAATCTTAGGTACTAACATTCATACTGAAAAAACTATTGAAAAAATCAGCATGATGCTTCAGGAAGTCAGATAGTCAATAAGTTGACTCTCGTCAATTTAAGCAAAATTTTGTTTTGAATAAAGTTCTGTAAGTTAAAAAAGTATATAAAATCAGATGTAGCCCAAATAAAAAATAATAAATAGTAAAATCCTGTTTGTATTGTGTAGTAGCTCAGTATAAACTTTTCCAATATTATACACCCTTCAGCTTTACATGGCTCATAAGATTAGATGTGACAGTAGCATAGGCCTCTTTAGAGACACATATGACAAACTTAGGCAGCCAGCAAGGGAACAATCACCATTTTGATAATCAATTTCAGAACTGAATTGAATTTCCAGAAATGATTTGAATGAAAATTAGCTCACAGCGTGATGGGGGTTGGTACATTTGGTTTGAATAAATCAGGTGGATAAAAATAAAATAATAGAAAAAATAAACCATATTATTTTGTAAATATTTACAGACTAATTCAAATTTATCAACTACAAAAATTAATCAGAAAGCAGATTGACAGCACCTCACACAACTCGGTGATCACCACAAATCCAGACAGTGTATCAGATTTCATCACAATAGAGGTCATGTTTTAAATGAAGGTAGAATTTGTCATGCATTATTCATCCATCTGAAAATATTACAAGGTGGGACAACTTTTTTATAGTTTATTACCATAGCATATTACAAAATGCATTTGTAAAATAAATGTTTAACCGATGAGTCTATGACAAGTCGTTACAAAGCATATTATAAGATGCAAATATTGTTAAAATACGTGTGCATGTTTAATGCATGAATTACAGTCATCAGGCATGGTATAAATTGTCATAAAATTTAACAAATGATAATAAGATATTTATAAATGGCATCTAAACATAAAGTGTGCACAGAGAAGTAAATGGTACTAAAATTAATCCTTGTATGAAGGCTCTTTTTTTGCTTGTCTTTTTACTCAGAACAAACCAAGTTTGGTGATTTTTGTGTTTGGATGCTAGTAAGCAATGTCTGAGACAAACTCCTCTTGCTAAGCTTCCAAGGCAGCCAGAAACTTCAGTCTTCAGAAGATTTCCAGAATAAAATTACAGACAGTTCTCCATTAGCTCGGCAGCATTGCTTAGCTTTAACACCACCTCCAAATTTTTTCTTATGGAGAATTAAAATGCACAGAATAAATCTGAGTTATTATTTTTACAGACAAATTTTCTGAGGAGGTAAACTATTGAAACTCCATATTATAATTCTTTGTCTACTCATCAGAAAAAACAACTTCAAGAGAACAGGGAAGAAACAACCTTACCTTTCAAATTTTGTACGCTTGATCAGTGATACTCAGTTTACAGACACTGATCTCTATAAGCCTTGTATATGCTATTATAGTTTTTTGTAATTCAATACCATACAGCAGAACATTGATCAGAGAAAAGGTATTTACGGGTTTTGGCATATGTGTAGAATATAAACAAAGAGCTGTCACCAGAATATTTCCCAGCTGATTACAGAAACAAAATTTGTCTGTTTGGAAGAGAAATTTATATTCGTTCCATCTATAAGAGTCAGACTGAATGGCAGACAAGATCCTGAAAATAAAGAAATGTCCTTACTTCCAAAATCATCAGATAATTGTCTAGGAAAAAAGGAGAACAGATTGAGTAAGACAGAGAGAGAAAGAAGGCAACTATAGGGAGATACCATAGTCATGTCCTGCAAGCTTTTGTGCAGAGATTTGCTGGTATGTGAAATCACTCATGATACAGAACTTGAATGATTTCACTGTAACTAAATCATGTTATAAATCTAGTCTAAATCTGCCAGGTTTCAGCTGCTGAAGAAGCTGATCTCCAGCTTCTGAAGCACAAAGAGCATTAGCAGGACCCAAGTGTCTGATCCTGTGATAGGCATGTTGACATTGTTCTCTCTTAATTTTCTCCAAAGTTTAACAAGATTCAATGCCCGGAAACAGGACCTAATACATTCAAGAAAGAAATAAAGTACTAATTTTGGCAGAACAAGCAAGGAAAAAACCCTCAAACTTTACATGTTTTAAAAAATAAACTTATAAATTCATAGATGAAAAATCTATTTCAAGCTGTTGAATACAAAGGGTTCTTGAGCCTCACATTGCTGGGAGAATGTAAAAGGGAAGGATCTCAAGTTTTTATCCTGTCTTATCATCTCACCCAGCCCACCATTCGTAACGCATCTGGAGTGGGCACTCACAAACACAGGATATTAGGATCTGACTCAGTATCACCTACTGTCATACTCCTCTGGACATAAACAACGTAATTAGAAGCCTGAATTTTGACCTGGTATCACATGCAAAGATAGGCAACATCTCAGTTAGAGGACTTGGGGCATGCATGACTAGCTGTAGCTTTACAAAGCTTACCCTGGATTTATTTTACAAGCAAGCGCAGGTGACCGCACACATCTGTAGAACATGCCTAAGGAACACTCTTCCCTTCTCATCTGTAGAACCATGAAACATTTTCAGTTGCACATTATATATTTCCTCACTGAGAGCTTCAGTGAACACTAAAATAAGGTCCCCAATGCAGATGTAGGCACAGCAGTCTTGCGATCCCACTGAGAAAACGACAAATTCAGCCACAAGGTGGTCCTGCTATCTGCATGTCACAGCTGGAGTAAACAGTGCAATAAGCGCCTCTGAACTTCCCCGCCCAGGAAGGTATTCAGAGAATTTGTGGCTAATGGCTTTTTTCCTTAAAAGCCCTCACATGCAAGGCCCTCCACAAATTATTTATTCCTTCAGCTTTTCCAAACATAAAGGAACCTTGCAAGCTGGCAAAGCACAAGAGGCTTTGAAGTCAACCGTAAGCCATTCCTTCTTGTGTGTGTATCTTGTTTCCTAAAGATGTGACCATTCGGGTAAAATGATTGAGCAATCAGTTCTTGGATAAGAGTGACTGTCTCAAAGTTAAATTGAAGGTCAAGAGGATACTGCTCAGAAGTGTGAAAAATGCTGTGCAGGACACTCCCCATCCTTCCAGCAATGGCATCGCTCCCTGCTTTCTTGTGACACTGCTGGTACTGTTTAACCTTACTTGTAAATGTGGACAAATTTCACATCAATTCACCAGAGGTAAAAAACCCCAAACACAACAGATAACAAAACCAGAATACCAAACAAAATGATCAAAATGTCCCAGAGTAAGGTGAGGTTGGAAAAAGATGATGAAAAGATGAATATCATAAATAAAATTAGCAATAAGTAGTTTCTCTTTTTCATATGTTGTTTCTTCCTTCCAAGGGTTACACGACAAATACTTAAAACCCCAACATATATTGCAGACATCGTTTAGTAAAGGAAGTGGTCTTACCAACATCTACAGCTGTTGTGCAATTATAAATGCAGGAAAACATTAATGAGAAACATATAGTAATTTTCTACATACACTTCCATAGCTGACATAGCATCCTTCTTTGTTGAGCAGATACATATCTCTGTGGCAGAACAATTCAAGAGAATCAAGGGAGCCAACAGTCTGCTGGTTCATAGAAGAATTTAGTCAATTGGACAAATCGAAGAATGTTTTCAGTCCTAAAGGACTATATATATTAACTGGAATTATTCTCATATGTGTAACTACTCAACAGGCTTTAAAACCAGCTGAAATCTGACAGTGAAGAGTGTCTTCTTTCGAAAACTAAAATCTTGGTTTGTTTTTATTTTTGCTTTCCCATTTTATCTTGGTTGTCTTTGTAATTAATTGTTCACTTCAAAAAATGGCTTTTTTCCTGATGTACTTGGCAGTTTATGCTAGACACACGTGTTAGAAAAAGGCCTACTACTCTAAACGTGAATTGTCACCTGTAGTTTCATGGTTTCATAGTACAGTACACAAGGTGACAGAAGTCCAACTGAAAACGTGCATCAGCCACTACAAAGAAAGAAACTACAGTGTGCTCAGCTTGTAGTTTGGTGGTGTTCAGATTCACAGAATGGTACTGGTACTCTTTACATGCATACTTAGAAAAGAAATTTCTTTGCGTAAGTAAAACAGGACTTTTCTTGAATTTTAAGTAATAAGTGAAATGGAAACCATGAATTCTATTATTCGGGGAATAATCAGTATTTTGTATTGAACTTCCAGACATCCTGTCTTTGTGTGTTTGCACATGTCTGTATTTGCATCTTCCAATAAATTCTTCATTCTATTGGTAGTGTGTGTTTCTCACCCACAGATTTCTCAACAAACTCTATTGTGTGACTAGTTACAACCTCTTCTAGCCCAAAGATCTAAAGAAGTGCAAAGACAGGTGCTTTAAAGCACGTCCTCAAGGACAAGAGTTGAGTGTTCAGCTGATTTAAGAGATTAGTGTAGCTAAATAAATTTTCTTAAAAGAAGGAAGTGTCTCATTTAAAAAGTATGAAATCCTAAAATGAAAGACAGTCCAAGGAAAGGGGATGGTTAGAGAAATATCAGTTAAGACTCAATCTGAAGGTCTTAAGAAAAAGACTATACTGCACTGAAAAAGATAGGTTATTAATGGCAATCAGAAGGCAATGCTGTGTCTTTCTTAAAGAACAGCACAGTGTCAAGGGATGTAGAGACTGGAGTTTTAATCTTTATACCTCATGTCCCTCCTGATCGGACCATTACAGGGTTGCTATGGACTGTATCCAACAAATCTTGGCATTCATCTTTCAGGGTCCTGACCTAGCCTACCTGCAATTAGTCTGATGAGATTTACACATTCTTTAGACAGGAACAGAAGATGTTCTGTGGAGTAGAAGTCCAGTTTACGCATGAACACAGGCTACTGGCATCCCAATAAGACAGGATACACAGGAAAAAAAGAAACAAAACAGAAGCAGAGAAACAGTATTTGGAGCATCTGTGATATGACTGTAGTGTTTAATAGGATATACAATAAATATTCTTCATGGGCATATAGTCCAAGCCTACAGAGCCAGAAGTGGAAGGAGTACGACCAAAAGTCTCATGCTTTCCTATGTTGCACAATTCAGGTGAAAGATTTCTCATTTAGACAACTGAATGAGGATCACCTTTTTGGCAGGAATTGTGCAAAGATACCAAAGCACTTGCTCCAAGAAGAGACTCGGCTCATAAAAAGTAAGAGTTTTCTATGAAGTAATACACAGACTGCAACTAATACAGTGCTCCCGGAATACAAACAATGAAGAGGCTGTGGTATATTTTGTTCCTAATAAAGCCTAGAATCATAAAACTATATAACAGGAAAGGACTGAGAGATTGAGTATAAAGCAGAAAAAGCACTATACAAGTAAGTTAAATATGAAAAGCCTCTACAGACAATTCACAAGAATGTGCATATATATACATATATTAAAAAATTCACTTATCTGTACAAAGACAGTTCTAGTGTAGTTTGGGTAACTGATTTGGGTAAATAACCTGATATCATGGTCTTTAGGAACCAAAGCTCCACCAGTTTTTCAAATGACAACTTTCTTCTATCTACTCAAGATTTAGGAAGTAAAGAAATTTCACAGACATCAACTGCAATTTTTTTTTTCCTCAACTAAGAAATTATTATTAGCATTATTAATATTAGAATTTCTGCTAGCATTTTTTAGAAACAACCTAAATGACATTTGTATTTAGAATATATTTTATATACAAAAACAACTACCCTGGTTTTGAAATAATAGCTCACTGATAAAAACTATTACATAGAGCAGACTCTCACACAGAGATACATATGAACGGGGATGAAACCACACTCCCCTGTGGCTTTCAAAGTACAGCTTTGCTATGAGTTACATACAGACACAATGTATGGTCTGAAATAGTTGGACTGCATAACAGAAGTATCTGTGGAGAGAGGAAAAAAAGAAATGATCCTTCTTCAGGCTACTGAGCGGTATTTTCATATTAAAATGAAACATCCCAAATTCAGCGTAACATCACAAGATCATACATCAAAATAAAAATGGTATTATAATATTTTTGTCAGCACACTTCTCAATTTTCATAAATCTTGGGATTGTTTTCTTGTTTCCACTTTACTGTAGACTGAGGAAAGATGTGGCTGTTATAAGAAGATACAACTTGTTTTCTCTCCCACACTGTGATTATTCTTATTTTTTAACAACCAGTGCAAAGAGGTACATTATCAGTGTAAGCAGTCAAATTACTCCTTCAATATGTCTCATACTAATCAATACTGTCTTTCTTCTACCACCATGGCATTCACTTACTTACCATTCTACATTCCTCTGGAGTGCCACAAAGTCATCTCTAATCTTGATAAGGCTAAATAAGTTTTTGGTCATCTTTAAATTTTGACACATATGATATCCTTCAGCCCATTTTCCAGCTCATTAATAAATATATTAAACAATGCTGTTTAATGTACAGGTCAGTGGTAGACAGAAATGTTAACCTTTTGCCATGCTGAAAATTGACAATTTACTCCTACTCTATCTTCTGTCTCTTAACTTGTTTCTAACTTACGATGGAACTTTAACTTTCACCCAGAACTATTCAGTTTTCTTAATAATCACTTGTGAAGGACTGTCAAAGGCTTTTTGAATGTCCTTTTGAATCATATCTCTTGGTCTTACTTAAAAAACGTATTTTTTTTTTGAGACACTTACAAATATTTCTTGTAGATTGAAAATACTGGAGTCTTCTTAATAGATGCAATAGAGATGTGTGTGCTCTGCTATTTCAGTAGACTTTGAGGCCACAGAAGAAGAGCATGATTTGTCCCCCAGAAAGGTCAGACCACCAAAAACTTCCAGCTGAATCAGTAATGCAGAAAAATTAATTATAAGGCCGTATTTTATCCTGTTAGAATGAAGCACTTCAATGCACATGGTAAATCACAGAGGCAATGACAGACTCGGAAGCGGTAGCAGGTGCAGTAGCATGGGAATTACTGCAAGTGTACGAAGGTTTCCGTGTTGCTGACCAGGACCATACTGTAGGCATTGCACAGACACAGAGTAAAATGATTGTCCTATGTAAGACATGAGATGACACTGACAGACTGATAGGAAATACCTGTCATGATAGCAGGCAATATATGTGCCTAAGCTTTCTATACATAAACTGGAGAAGTCGGAATGACTGACTTGGAGGAGGATAATGAGGTACCTCACAATCATTACAGACAGCACAGGAGAAAGTACAATAGGGCTTATCTGAAGATCTGTAAGTAGGAAATTAATGGCTCATTTTTTTTCCTGCTTTATGAGGAAAAATGGGTATCGTGAAGTCAGTCTGTGAAGGATTATAAAACTGAAAACAAACTGCCTGTATTTGATGCTTTGAAGGGGAACTGGGGAATGATGCAGAGAGAGATGTTAAGAAAATAATCTGTGCAGAACAGTGGCAGCAATGAGACAAGATGACATTTGTCATGTGCTGAAAAGAGGGCAGTTGTAGTAACTGAAATGTGGAGAACCTGCATGAGAGTTTCAGCTCAGCGCACAGCTTAAAACGCTGTACCTTAGTACGGATGTGAAGAATAGGAAAGATACCCAAATTCAAGATGTTGTTTATGCTCCAAGCTTCAGACAACTGACATGCTGATACAGTTGACAGTGATGGAGAAAGGCGCTGAAAGAGGAAAGATTATCTACAGGTCAGTATCAGGAAGATGGGATGAGTTTTATCTGTTTGGGGTTTTTTTTGTTTTTTTTTTTTAATAGAGGAAATGGTATCTGGAGTACAAATCACAAAGATGATGATTAGGTTTCTCACTTAGATTAACTACAATAAAGATTCTCCGAAGAAAATGGCAAAGAAGCAATTAGAAGGATAAAAAGAAAAGCAGGGAAGTGTAGGATGGAATTGGGAGAAGAGAAACTCCCTACAATTATTGAGAACAGCATACCTACTGAGCTCACAAACTGGCTAAGGGGATGAAGAAGTGAATGGCTAAGCAAAAGAAGTCAATGAAAGAAAGCAGCAGCTTAAAGTGTGAACTTTTTATCAAATTTATCAGCTTCTATCATGAAATCAATTTCATTTTTTCATATTGCTTTTTGTGTCAATTCCCTTTTCATGGTAGAAGTCATTTAAATTTTTTCAAAATAAAAAAGTTCCAACGGAAGGGTACAGTTGACAAAATCTGTTGCTATTAGTGGCACTGTCTGCTCAGCTCAAGAGGTGACTGATGAAAGTGAGAGAACCTGCTGTATCTAAGAGTCTGTCCTTGGATACTTGCTATGAAAAGTCACCTTCAGTTACAATTTATGTACAGATTATGCATGAAAGAAGACCGAGTTTCGTTCTTGCCAATTGCTCAGTATGAAGTGCTAGTTTCTCAGCAGACAACAGAAGTAAGTTACCAGTGATCCCTGAAGCTAAACTTCCCTTTTACAATTACAGAAGAGAGTTCTTTTACCAACACTGTCTACAAGAAATACCATTTAAATCTCCCCCAAACAGTTACTGATGTATGGGATTTGGATTATGGAGCCGGCAAGGTATTTGATGCAACCTAACAACTCTCACTTTTGTGTAAACACATATTAAAATACCTACCAAACGAAATATTAGTGTTCTGCTTAGTGGTCGAGAAATACAGAAACTGTTAAGATCCAGAAACTGTGAAGATCGGGAACTGAATTACACTTTTTTGGAGAGTCTAGGGCAATGTGTATCTACTGTTTTGCCAATGACATCTGATGACATTTGAAGTACATACAACTGCTCTAGATATCACCTACTTAATTTGCTTGATATTTCCTAGCACTACACCAAAGCTATTCTAATGCAGCTAAAATGAAACGTGAGAACACAATAAGCAGAAATTCTGTCAAATTTTGTTAGATTTTTGGCACTGTATTTTTTACTTGTGACTGCCATATTGTACTCAGAAATATTAAGAATTGCCTAATAATGGTGGAAATGGGTCCCAAGGAACAAAAAAGACCAATTGATAACTCAAGACTCAATCAAGCCCACGGTAAAGTTGATGAGAGTGTTAAGCATAAAGGAAAGAGTTAACGTAAGATGCGTCTGCATAGAAAAGCAGAGCTAATTTCAGAGTAAATTGTAAATAAAAAGCCAAATGGCTCTAAAGCATTCCAAGAATGAGCAAAAGCCCAGTGACAGAAAAGAAGGATCAATACTAAACCCTTACTTCTGTGCTTTCTGTCTAAACTTAAAAAACAATATAAAGTTTGGGAATTAAAATAGGTGCTGAAGATGTTAAAGAATATGTGATTCATAAAATAACTAGGAAAAATACTGAATTCGATATAGTTTAGTCAGTAGACTTTTTTCTTATTAGTCCTTTTTTCATTTAATCTTACAACTTTAGTATTATGTTTTAAACTTAAAATGATAAGACCCTTGATTAGTACAAAGGAGTGTAATTTATCAAAAAGGAGTTGCAGATTTAGGTCATTCAAGGATGTTATTAGATATTATTTTATTGTAATAATCACCACTTATTTTGTAATTAAAAATTTTAATGTTTTAGCTGGCGTTTTAAACCAGCTATTGGAAAATAACTTATGTTTACAGCCTAATATCACCTAATACACTGGCTTTCTTAGCTCTGTGGGGAACCCTTTCAAAACAATAAATGGAGAGACAGCGATAAAACTCCCATCAAAGTCCACAAGAGGCATGTGGCTCAACACATTCTCCTATGTGTATTGTATTAGCCATCAGCCTGTTCAACAATATGCTTTAAGTAAACACAAACCTGAATATTAACTGAGCAAAGGGTACACATTGTTATGTTTAGTCAGTTTAAACTACATATAAGCAACTGATTCATCTCATATTGAAACAAAGCAAAACAAACTGTTGATTTTCATCCAGAAAAGCTATAAAAGTAAACAGCAGATGAAATGTAATGTTCATGAAAACCGGCATTATATTAAAAATTACTTCTTCATTTTTTTAGAAATATAAAACTCCTTAGGAATATTTTAGAACTTTAGAACAGCCAAGTTCCATTTGCTCTTTTCACTATATATTGGACGGTATTTGTGTTTTATTAATTCGCATTATGTGATTGATAACGCTAAGGTGTGTGGCTCACTTGCCGAGTTTGTACCCCACGAGGATTTAGTCAGGCATTAGTGCAAGTGGCCACTCCGCCGACGGCCAGGTAAACAGACACTGCAGCCCCCTTATGTGCTCGCACCGGCGGTGGCCTGCCTCGTTCCAGGGATGTCCCCACCTGGGGAACACCTAGTGCTGCTCTAGCGTGAGCCAAAATCTTAAGGAACTGCTAATATACTGCTAAAACTGCCCATGAGATAGGTACATAGGGTATAGAATATGCTAGTGTATGCATATGTGGATATATGTTATTCTGTAGTTTTTAGTTTAAAATTATAATGCTGCAAATTATAAAGTATAATAATTATAAATATATTATGAAAATATAATTATATGCTGCAAAATCAAAGATTGTTCCTTAGAGGCTTACAAGTGTGGCTATGGATTCCTGTTTATAGTTGATATTGTTAGGTGAAGAAAAAGGGTTAAATTCTATGAGAATAGGCAGCAGGTAGTCTAAAGATATCTCTGAGGTAGTCTATAGATATCTCCTATATCAATAACAGACCAAATGCTCCTCCTTAATCAACTTCTATTCATTCATTAGTTTCCACAGAGATTAAAAAAAAACCCCAACAACCTAATGGACCAGATATTCAGCCATATATCACAATTTGGAAGGAAGAAAAAAAATTAATATATAAGTAGTAAACCTAGCCATGATTTAGTGAAAGATATTTTTAGCTAAGGTTCTAGTAATCAAAGTGATGTAGCTGTATACGAAAGACCAAAGCAATAAAGATTTTTTCCTATTGGATACAGACATAATCTTCAGATGTTATAAACTGATGAAAGTCACTGCTTGCTTGATATAAATTATGTTGCTGACAATAAAGTGCATTTTGAGAGAAAAAAAATCACTTTGCCATCAAGTGACAATCAATTTTATTTGCAGTGGGAAGGAGAACGCCTCTGGAAAAGCACTCCATTGAATTTTTCATTGTTGCAGTCTGTGCTGGATCTGGCTGTTCAGGGCAACTGTTTTCAAATACTGTACTGATACAAAATAAAATACTGAAAAAAAGTTATGCATAGTATGATATTCTATCTTCATTTTCATAACTGGGATATACTGTGAGCTAACACAGAGGTGACATTTGAAATAACGGACTAGGTCTTCCCTGTGTTTAAAAAGGCAGAATTATAGAAAATCTGTGCTGATTTAGTCCAATAAAAGGTTTGATTGAGTGTCTTCTGCAAAAGTATTACCTAAGTTTACGCGACAAGAACACACATATTACAAGTTGTTGAAAGGTGTCTCTCTCCATGTCATATTGCAACTCACTTTAGTTGCAGACTTCAAAGAAGCCAGTCTCCTCTCTACAAGACTCAAAAAGCAGTGCTGTTTTATAGGGAAAAAAGGCACAAGGGACTGTGTATGAAAAATGTATTCTAGAACCTCAGAAACCTCAATTACTTTGTGATTTTTAAAACCTTCCCTTCAAATATATGAAATGGCACTTCCTGAATTACAGCTTATTTGTGCTTTGTAACATACACATGGAAGGAAGTTAGTGTACATTTTTAATATGTTTTTGCACTGCACAACAAGAATTTTCCTTCTGTAATGGAATTTGCCTTTCAAATAAAATTAACAAAACCAAAACTGTACTTAAGAAAGGATGTCTCCAAAACTCCTAATGAAGCTGCCTGTAACATTCAATAGAAGTATTCGTGAAACAAACATCTCTAAGCAAACCTTTCATGAAATAATAAGCAAAAAAAAAAATCTTCCATATTTTAAATGCTATCTTCAACCTCAGAGACATTCTTCACATGAACATCCACATTTTCTATTAAATTGCTACTTTTAGACAGTACTCTGTGTAGTATGATCCTCTTAATCCACAATTCAAGACTGATAATCATTCTTTCCTTTGTACATTTCTAGGGATCTGCTGAAATGCTTGGCTGCCTAAACTACAGTAATTTCCTTTATGCAATTGTAAATTAAATTTTGTAGAAGTGAAGAGTGATTTTTGAAAAAAAATTTTTCCTTTTAAGAAACTTAATATAGCAAAGAAAATTCAAGAGGAAGAGACATCCACACCTCTGCAGGAACACAAGGAGTCAGAACAAAACACAGAAGAAATCATAATTTTACAGTTACATTGTATGTACTTTCCTCATCCAAGCTGACATACAGTATAGTATATTTTATATAAACATAGAAGTATTACAAGATAAAAATAACACGAGTACTTTCTCATCTCTTTAATATGCCAATGAAGAATATTGACTGAATCATAAATGTTTTCCCCCTGCTTATCGGTCATTTTCCCTGGAAAAACACAAGTTGTTTACTTTATATTCTGTCAGTTCTAACTGCCAAAGTGACCAAGTCCAGTAAAATAAATAATGCATTCCCTGGAATACCACATGACCAAAAAACCAAATTTGAATAACAGCAGCTATAGGAATTAAAAAAAAAAAAAAAAAGAAGAAAAAAGTGTGGCCCTACTATTGTGTTCATTAGGGAGCACTGAAAAGATAAAAAGATTGCCAGGCTAGGCAATAACTTAAAGACTGTAGCAACTAATTTTAATTAATAGGAATATTAGAAGATGAATTTATATGAAATTGCATTACATACAGAAAATTTGCTCAGAGTATCTTTTTTTCACTTAAGGGTGATGATTAACCCATAAAAGCCCTAACTCTACCCAATATTTTCCCAGATAGGGAACACCAAACTGGTAGCAGTCCATCCAAGATGCTACAATAAATGACTTGGATTCTCTTGAAAAGTTGTCCAGCTGAAAGTTCTGCTTAAGATGTTTTTTTACACAGATCCAGGCTTTGGAAATGAGTATATAAAATTATATCCTTATTAGTTTGATCTGTGCTTTACATATTTGTATGGATGTTTATGAGAAGGTCCAGCCACTAGATTTGCTGAGACTCAGAAGTACTAAACCAAAACCAACCCAAGTCATTGCCTACTCATCATGGAGACCTTGTCTTTATTACCTGGTTATTCTTGATAGAGCGGGGTGAGATCTTTCAAAGAGATGACGATGATACCATCAAGGGCAGTAATTTGAGCTGTAGTTTTTCGACAGCACAAATGAAACCAGTCCCTATTTCACATCACATTACACATAGAAAAAGGTTGAAGTCAGACCACAGACTTGCAGAGATTGCACGTTCTCACATAGTTTTCTTCAAACACATATGGAGGACTGAAAACTCATTCTTTTTTTATTTCTACATTTTTTTTTCCTCTTTTGTAACCTGAAGTCTCCCTTACAGGTCCTAACTTAGAAAACAAAGTGCTTAATTTGTTTTCAAATGCACCTTTACAGTTAAAGGGGGTATAATATAAAAAAAAAAACCAAACAAACCCACTTCTATTTAGACAAGAAAAAAATGATAAATGGGTCTATTTTATAATTCAACATTTTTCTAGCAGATATATATAAAACACAAGTACTAGTTAGGTAAGTGAATACTGAGGTCAGTTATTTTCACATGGAAATTTTATCCAACTGTCAAACTGACTGACTTCAGAGTTCTAGCCTGCCATTCAATCCAGTGGATTCCTTTCAACTTACTGTAGATCCTGAAGGATCAGCAATTTGTAAAGCTAATATGGGAATTGCACAATGTTTGAAGAGCGTCTTTTCTACTTCAATGTAAAAAAAAAAAAACTTAAAAAGGTCAGCCGTTATTTTCATTTGAACAGTAGTGCTAAATGTCAAAGTGGTTGGTTATAAGTAAGCTTGTAAAGTGACTATTTAAAGCACCCGTATGCCAATGTAAGCACCTGAGCAAAGTCACCTAAAAGAACAGACAAGAAAGTACTTGATTTAGCATGAAGATTTCTGTAAATAAATTAAAAAAACTCCTCCTTCAAGGATTCAGTTATGATCCCACAGATCTAATCATTAAGTATACTTCATGCGAAGTTGATCTGGCACCAAAATACTCTGGTACAAAGCGGTATTGCACTCAAATATTGCGCAAAAAATAATTAATTTGCACTTAAATCACCTTCATGCATGAAGTATTGGCATTTCCATTTTACAGACGGGAAAACTGAGCCACAGAGATTATAGATGGCTTGTTCAAAATTATTTGTCTTATTAATAGCACTGGCCAACAAAATTCAGAAAATAAATTCACTTAGAGAGTACCTGACTCTGTGAGTGCTGAGTCGTTCAGCTCTAGACAAGCTAAGCGAAAAATAAGATGACTTTTACTTGACAAAACATTCCAGGACATAAACTTAAGTCCCTTTTACATCAGTAATGGGAATATTCATATGTTTAAAATTAAGTATATCTCAAGAGCTTGTAAAATCAACACTACAGGGATGCTGTGAGCAAATCGGGTTCTGGGCATCCAACGCACCATGCTGCTGTTCTAATACAAAATTGAAATACAAAACTCATATACAGAGATTTACCTCATGTTATTACAGACCGGAAACTGTAGGCTCGACCACCAATATCATAGATTAATGACAAAAAAACAGCTTCCTTTTTTTTTTTTTTTTTTAAGTATGCTATATATTAAAAAAATACTGCTCTGTAGGTAAATAGACACAAATTGCAGTGCCTAGATTGGAAACAACAATCACATCAACTTCACTGAAACCTGAAGGAGCTGAAGGCACTTACCTCTATATTAGATCATGCCCTCTAGAAGTATATGAAGCAGCATTCTCCCACTTTCCCCACGCATGGTGGAAAAGAAAATTCTAAAGCAAAGCGAGCCATAAGAAATTCTGAGCACATTTACAAAGGGAAGGTACCTGTACTCTGGACCTATTTGTGTATAGTTCTTTCCATGGGTACAATATAACTGTACTGGCTTCTACAATACCGGTAGCCAAAATAAAATGGTTATATCCAGATTGCTACGACACCTGCCAGGTGAGGATGAGGATCACAGACCGCTCGCCTGAGATTAAGTGCCTCATGCGTTCTTGGCCTTTCCTAGGTTTGGGTGGGAACATAAAAAAGAGGGTAGGAAGATGATAAAAATATCTTGTGACTCTAAAGTATTCAAATAAAAATAATCTGCTCTAACTGGAATTTCACATCAGAAACCAGCAAACAGATTTCCATCTAAATTATTTTGTCAACAGTATGGTGGTATCCTTGCTAACCTTATTTGGCACCAGTGAATAATTAGATACACAGGGGTGTGACTCCAATTGAAGGTGTTGGCATTGTAGCACTCTGTGAAAATATTAACTATGAGGTTAACTCCAATTTTCTCTTCTTTAATTAAATGCACATGGTACTAATGAGGTAACCTACTGTTCCTTGATAGCACTAATTAGCTAAGAGGAGAGTACATTCTCACACTGCAATTTAAACCTAAAAATAAGGTTGAAATATGCTAATTGCAGGCAATTTAAAACAGTACAAGTTGTAGAACTAGTCATAATAAAAGAAACTGACTGCTTTACAGCTCTACAGCTGTAACTTTGGTTAAAATCAAAACACGCCATACAATTTTAGAGCGATTTGGCAAAGTATCCACTGGCCTCTTCAAAAATTGTTACTTAATTCACAGTATACAACATAAATGAAAAAAAAAAGGAAAAAAAATCTTAGTTGCTCATCTAGGAAAAGACAAATAATGCCTGAGAAGTAAGAACAAAATCTGATTAAGTCTATGCAGAAAAATATCTTTTGTTTAGACTAGTTTGAAACTCTGAAGTTCAGAGTTTTATTTGTAGAGGTGTTGAGCTGCTGCAGCTTACGCTGACGTCAATGGAGTCCTGGGTGCTCAACTCAACTGAAAGTCTGGCCCTAAAATTAGACTTTTGAATGGAAAAAAAAGGGAATAAAGAAACATGCTTTCTTTAGAGAAAGTACGTTTTAAAGAACAAATCTGTGATTCTACGTACAACTTTGAAGTTCCCGAAATAGCAACATTTTGTACTGTAACATCAACCATATTCTTTACAAGGTAACACAATAGATGGTTCAGCTTAGCCAGTGAATTGTAGACAACGTTGCATAGCACACTGATTTGTAATAACAATTTCAAATTTCTTGATTTAGAGCTCCTGCTGTTGAGCACAGAAGAGAAGATGGACAACAGTTGTTTGCTATACAAGCTATTTTGCTGACTAATGCCTGGGGTGACAGTGGCCTGAGGTTTGGCAGACAGATTGCTTTTTTAAATTTTTTTTTTTCTCCTTTACTGAGAAAGAGTAGCAATGCAAATAACTCTATCACAAGAAGATAAAAGGATTACAAGATAGCTATCCCTTAATAAGACACAAAGTGGAGATCTTAACTGAATATAGGCACAGGAAAAGCCTTGACCTGAATGAAAACAGCATCTCCCACATAAACAAAATCATTAATCTTATTTTCTGAGTTGCTAAAGAAAATAAACACTAAGGAAAGTGATAACACCTATGTTGTCATTCCAGAAAGAAATAAAATCTGTTCATATGTATCTACAGATATGAACGCATGCTGCACATCTTATAATCAGTAGACTTCCATAAGGCATAATGACTGCTCAATAAAAAGTATATAATAAGTTGTCTGACTTTACATCTTTTGTTGTAATTTTAATCAATTATATATGCTTAATAATTATATATATTACCATTCATTTTTCAAGCATTCAAAATTTAATTCCCCTTCAGGAATGGTACATCAATGCTGTTGCGGGGTCTAGTTCCCTAATTCAAGACAATAAAGCTATACTGCAGAAGGGTCCATAAAATGTCCATTTCACATTTCCTAAGACACTATTACAACTGCTAGACTTTCATCGAGGACCACAGCTACGATACACTACACGAAAAGGGCAAGAGTAATCCGAAGAGTTACTAATGTCTCTTTTGCTAGAGGTTACTCTCAGCAATATCAGAGAATCTGTTTAGTAGTTCGTAGTATTTATAGGTTACATGAGTGGGTGGACTATTTTCGACTGCAGAAGAGAACCCAAGACCCCAAAGCACCCTTGCCAGTCTAAGCTGGACATCAGATTCTTCCTGACTCCAACTCAGCGACTGATTTAATTCTGTGTGTGTGAGCAAGATTAATTAAATGTTAATAGAAAAACTGATGCAACTACCAGTGTCTGTGCACCTCAATTTATGCCCTATCTCCAGGTAATGTCAATCTCAAAAAGCAAAACCTCCTCCACTCCCCAAACCAAAATTTCTATCCAAGAGAAAACATACATCATGGCCTGTGCATGTGAACAGCAACTGTCCTGACTTGGGGGACTACTATGGTATAAATGAGATGCAAGCATGCTCAGATCCAGTCCTATTACTATTACTGATTTTCTGCATGGCCCAGGATATTGCTGGTACTCCACATACAAATGCTGCCTTTAAATGTGTATATATTAAAGATAATAAACACTACTGAAGTAGTTGTTTTGGTTGGTTTGGTTTTGTTTGTTTGTTTGTTTTTTAATATTTATTTGAAGTTAAAAAAATCCTTTTATTTGAAATCAATATATTTAACATCAAGTTCACAGCTGCCTTATAGAGAGAAATGGGGACACAAATATGCAAGAATTCTGCCTGTCCTATTTTAATAACCAAATTAACTCCCCCTATAATAGCAGAAGTGAGGTTGGTTATTCAGGCTTGCTCCCAGAAGGTTAGGCAACAAAACTAGAGTGCAAAGGCATATATACAGCTGTAATCTATCCACCTCTGGAACATCCTCTGGAAGAAGACCAAGGCATTGGAGCAGAAATATTCTCTTATTCCATGAATAACTCAAAAAGGCTTATTACAAACTCGTCTATTCAAATTCCTTAATTATATTCCAAAGCTTGTGGTCAGAAGAGCCATACACTTAACAAAATAATGTAAAAGTAATTACTAGTCCAAAATAATTACCAAAAAATTAAGAAGTAACTGCACGTAAGTGTCAATTACACAGTACAAAAAGTGTTAAAAAGGGATCAGTGATAAGTGTGACTGGAAGGCATTTTTTTGTCTTTTTATTTGCTCTTATTTGCTCATTTTTCAGGCCTTTTTTTTTTCCTAGCCTCAAAATACTTCCCATAGAAGTCTGTGAGAAATTTAATAGAGCCGAGATAGCTTGGGCCAGATTCCTAGCTGTTTTACAGCAGTGTTGGTAAGGTGATGGAATCACACAGTTCTCCAATACATGCACCTTCTTTGTGTAACAATGTCCACGTTGCATCTAATTTATTTGACATAGAAAGCATTACTAGAGCGAGTTCTAAATGATACTGGAAGGTACCTATATCGTATAGCTCTGACTGACATTTCTGCTTGCAAACATCTCCAAAAACAACTAGTCAAGTGGAAGTAAAAACTTTTCTAAACACAAAGATAATTAACCCCACAATAACATCCTACTGAAATGATGCATATAATTAAAATTGATTAGAAAAAGAGATTGCCATTTTATTTGGTTGATGGTTGTACTGTAAAGTGATAGCGTCAGGCTAACCCTAAAGAAAAGCTTTATCATCTTCAACTGACATCATGAAGTTCCTGCCACTCTTTTCTTTCTTAAATAGTTTTCATTCCATTAAGAGTGTGCTAATAACTGAATGAAAGATTTTATAGTAGCTAACAGGCTGTAAAGCAAACACCAGTTAAGATAAGCACCGTAGAATCAATACAATCTTAAATAATTTGCTAAAGGATGAAGCTACCTCTTAAAAATGAAGTTGTTCTCCCTCTGTTCCTTTTTGAAGAGTGATTTAGAGAAAAATAACTCTAATGAATTAATAGCTGTCTTCTTTAAACCTCTTGCTCATGCCTTTCAGGTTGTTCTCATGGAGTTACCAGTTGAGTTTTCAGGATAAAGAACAGGAAGAAATTCGATGCTGCTGGGTGCTACACCAAGCCCAGTAACTATAGTTTTTGCTTCTTTCCTGGAACGTATCCAAAAGCAAAACAGGATTTTCTTTTTCTTCTTGAAAATAAATAGTACAGTCCACCTGTGCCATGGCCACAGGAAGCAGAAAAGCAGAAAGACCTTGTTCTAATCTTGTTTGCCCCGTAGCCAGCTGTTGGCAGGCAGTGCCCTCAGCTTCTGCCTCCTGAGGAGCAGAGATTTTCTCAGCTGTTTGGCCCAGATTCCCAGCACAAAGCATCCCACACAAGTGCATAAAGCTCAGTTTCAAACATTCAACCTGCCTCATTGACAGCATATATAAAATCGGGCTGTATATGCATACATACGTATATGTATAAAAAACTAGTACCTAGTATTTTCTTTTAACAGATTTTAAATTATTATTAATCAAGGTCATGTGCAAATGATGTAAGTAAGAAAAGACACTAAAACATAGAATCACAGTGCTCTGCGATTTTTTATACCGGGCAACTTTTGTTAACTAGGTCCATATTAATAAATCACTTCTAGAATTGAAGAAAATAAAAAGTTCCCATCATTTTTTAATTTTGGACATCCTTTGATACCAAATCTCTCCGATCTAAAAATATCACAAAGCTCAGCCAATCATTAATATATCTATGCATACTAGCAACATCAGGTAAACAATGTTTAAAAATATATATTTAACTCGGATACCCAGTTTATGATTGTTTAAATAGAGTATGTCTTAGAAAGTAAAAAATCAATTTTAAACAAACACATTTTCCCTCCAATGTGTACTTCTTCAAGATTTAAAGCAAACCAGGCACAAAGTCTATGAAGGTTTGTAAATATACAGTAAACAGCTGAAGGACATCAAAATTTGTCCTACTAAAGGGTTAGATGAACTCAAAAAGACAAATGAAAGAAATACGAGTTCATTAGTCCAACGAGCTAGATTTTCAAACTGCATCATAGCTATATTTTTCTAAAGAAGACAAAGCAGATTATGTTTATACAATATATATATAAAATAGATTGCTACACAAGAAAATGTCACATTTTAGAAACGTTCACCATATGCTAGAAATTTCTCATTTATAAGCTCATTATCCAATAGCAGCTCTCAAGAATAAAGCTAATTTACATGTAAAATAAGAGTATGGTCTACTCTTTAAAGGCACAATGATAAACACACCAATTTGACAATTACATTAATATGAGTATTTGCATAATCTGCCGTCTACACCTGTTCTTAATTTGAAGCAGCTGCAGAACAAATCACACCACATAATCTGAATATGCCACCAAGTCACGTAAACATACTAACCCATCTCATCAAGTTTTTGTTTCGCACTCTTTGCATGTTTGTTTTGAATTTACGTGAACCCATAAAAAAAAGCTTTTGGGTTGGACAATTTATATTCATCAGAGATAACATATAGAGGCTAAAATGCTTTTTTTCTTTTTAGTTTTTTTTTACTCTGTTTCTGCTAACAATGAGCATTTCATTTTCACAACTAGATAAACAAAGCATAGAAACTTGACATTTTACAGCTTATTGCACTAGATACACCTCCTGTGAAGCACATTAAAAATATGTGCAGTCAACACACAGTACAAAAAAAGTCTGCCAGTGAAATTCTTACGCTCTTAGCAAAATAAGACTGAATGGTCACCACTTTATTCTTTCAAATTCAGTGCTTTCTACTTTTTAGAAAACTCCACATTTTCTACCAGCAGCACAAAAAGAACAACAACAGTTGACTGATAATTCAAAATGCCAGTTCACACTAATGAAACATTCTTCCTACATGTATGCTGCTCCTTTTTTGATATACAAACAAGAAATAATTGAGTAATTTAATACATTGACTCTCTTCCTATGCATTCTGACTGTCATTAGACCCCATTCTGTAACGATAACCTCATTCAAACCGAGAGAAAGATGAGGGAAAAGCAGCACACGTGGGAAATAACCGAATACATCGTATATGCCTGATACAGCGATGATTGTGAAGGATAATGCCAAATGCAAAATGCTAAATACTAATGCTAATGCCAAATTCTTATTCAGTGAATAATCAGAAGCACAAACATGGAACCCATGGCTCTTCTTCCCATAGCCTCCATAGAAAAATAACAACCCACTGCAGAGCCTGTGTGCTATCTAGGGTGTTGTCAACAACCTTTAAACTGATGGTTTTACTAAAAGCAGAGGAGACTCTTCTGTGCTGCAGAACAAAGATTTAGCATTGGGTACCCTTTTGGCCTGGGACCCATGATCAAATACATACTAAAATGGTTATCACCGAAATAAAGTCCAGTTATAAATTGGAGGGCCAGGTTTGAACAATCCCACAGCTATTCTGACACTGAATCGTTGCCCAGTCGCAGCAGCTTTGTCACATGGCATACCAGCTCCTCTGGTGGCTACCAAAAAGTGTATAAAAGTTTTTATATAAAAGAGGAAACAGAGATAATGTTGTACTTTCCGATGATTCTTTCAGTGTAGCAAAGAGCATGGCATCAGCCTGAAGCTGTCACATCAACCAGAGTTGACGCTGCTTTTCCAGTTCTTGCCTAACAGCACAAACAAGTGGGGATCTTAACTGTCAGCAAAATCAGGAACTGCAGCAGAGAAAAATGACAACCAGCCTGGACATGATGTAGGCCCACTGTAAGCTGTCATCAGAAATGAAAATGGGCAAGGAATTAGCCAAATGATTTTGAGAATTTTCTAAATTAAAAGTGTGTGTATTTAACTTAATTGTAATCTATCATTTTCCTCTACTACAAAAAAAAAAAGATTTTGTAAAAGAGAGACATTCTACATTGTGAAGCAGAGGCCACATCGCATAACTCATGGGAATCATTTATTTTGATACAGATGTCTGGTACTTCCTAGTAGGTGACTTAGCAGGATTCTGGACTGGGAAATTTCTTCCTATTCCATTCTCCCACCAAAAATTTAGCTTCTCCAGGCTAAAAATAAATAAAACAAATTCTGTATTTTAACATTATTTTATAGGTTGACTGGATGAGATACTGCATCATGGTATAAATGCAGAGCATGGTATAAAGCACACCAAGAAATATCCCCAAAGTGGAGTCAAGTGACTCACAAACTCTCTGTGCTGATGTAGCAGAAGGAAGTGCAAGCATCCACTGCTTGCTGTAGTCCTATCCAACCAGACAGACATTTCAACTAATATTTATACCTCTAGATACTGTGCAAAACAATTAAACATACACTTACAGAAAAAAATAAGAAAGAACAAAGTTAAACAGCTCATGCACATTAAACCAGGGTTTGTACACCCATAATACCTGGTTTTGGAACAAAACCACCTCCTAATGTTAAACATTACTAGAAACCAAGATTCTGCTAAAGAACAAATAAAAAATAAGAGACAAAGATCTCATAAAATTTATTTAAAAATAATTTTACCATTATAATAACACGCAGAAGCTGGGTAACATGCTGGATAACACATCGAGAATCTTTTAATGTTAGATTAAAAACCATGATACATACATCAATTTGCTTGCACATCTTCATTCCAAATGCAAAGTCGTGCTGTTATTTTAAAACTCAGAAAATTCTTCAAAGCAATTGCTGTGGAGTTTGCGTACGCACGCTTTTGCACTAGAGTTATAAATGCAGCCATTCTTCCTGATGAGGTCTTCAGTTCCCTTCGTATTTTTTCACAATGATACACGCTCTTATTATAGGAAGAGGGGGATAGAAAGACAACTTTAAAAATTGTGTTGAGTTTTTTTTAAATGCTCTCCTCACTTTTACAGAAGGTCACCACACTTTCTTTTTCTCCTTTTTATTGACTGTGGCTTATTTGAATGGGAACCAAAGACATAAAATTTGGAATATCCTTTTCCCATATAATGGGAGAGACATTGCAGTCTTGTATCTAGGACCAGGAATCTAAAGATCTGGCCTTCATTGCCTGCATGGTCAAAGTAATAACATAGCTACAAACTCATGGAAGAGCCAGACAGCTGCTCCCAATGCAACTCAGGTATGTCCTTTCCCTTTTGGAAGGTCCCTTTTGGATCCCTTTCAGATCACGACACGTCGACCATCTGATTGACATTGTGGTGTTAGAAAGTGGCTAGGTAGCTTGAAATTGCTTGAGGACCCAGCTATTTTCCTTGAGCTTAATCAGATTAATCCAATCTTTCCACCATGCAGAGTAATTATGGCTAGCAAACTGCATACTACACCATCCTGATGTCAGTGCTGTGTCACAAAGAGAAGTGTTCCTTAAGAGGTTGGACTGGGAAAGGTTAGATATTTGTAGACGTTTTCTTCTTCAAAGCATGACTAGAAACAGTTGTGAGAAGTCCAATGGACTATGATTTGTAAACTTTGAAGTTTGCTGGTAGAACCAGACTTTTCTTGGAGGAAAGTCAAGTTCCCTCGAATGGCCAAAAGCGAGTCTTCAGAAGGAAAATACGTTGTTTTCTAGATGTTGCTTGGAAAGACAGAAGAATGACACGCTGAATTAGAGCAAATGATCATTTAGCCTGCTGGGCTACCTCTAACAGTGGTCAAACTCAGTGCCCAGAGAAGAGTAAAAGAGCACGGTGGTGTAGGGACGTAGTGATGCTTTCCCAGGCCACTCCCCACATCCCAGCATTTTGGGCTTTAGAGACTATGAAAATGAGCAATTTGTATTTTCTATGGATGGATTTTTCTTCCATTAATTTGTTCACTAGTTTTTTGAGCCAATTTAAATGTTTAGCATCCATAACATCTTGCAGCACAGATCTGTTCCAGAGCTTGGCTATATATTACTTGAAGACCTACATCAACCTTTTAGCTTAATTTCACATCTTTTACTCCTCGAACTGCAAGGGAACAATTAGATCCTGTGAACCCTCAGCACCTGTAACTGTAGCTAAGAGGCAACTCTGCAGCCATAAAACACAAAAGATGAACTAGAAGAGCTGGAGGGATGATGAAAGAGCAGAGATGTCTTGGGATCTGTACGGATCATATCTCCTTCTCCTTTACCCAATATTATTAAAAACTTGAGCCAATGGATTTTGGTATTCCCTGAAAAGTGTAAATAATGTATACCTATACCTTGTGCTCACACAGCTGGGCATGAAATACACTCAAAGATGTATGAGTATAAACTTGCTGCCTGCTGTTCAGTCCCACTTCAATGGGTATGTCAATGATGCATGTCTCTGTGTGTCTCTGCAGTTCTTTTTCCCTTCTTACACTCTGCTAGTGTTGCCAGAATGCACTGTACGCTCTCTGGAAATCTGATTCACATTAAAATTTTGTACAGTTATTAATACAAGAAGACCCAAATCTCTAACACAAAGCTTTCGTAACTACAATAGTAAGAATAATAAAATATTAAAAGTACGAAAAATGAAAGTTTCATCCTAACAATGAGATCAATACTGAGGATGTAATCTAATGCATTTTAAGTGTAAAAATAACAGTTTTGATCATGGACTGCTAGTCAAGCCAAGTGTCTAGACCAGTATTTGTCAAAAAAAACAGTTCATTTTTTTTTCTCTAAGACAGAAAGCATGCTAATTATGATTCTATAAAGGATACCCTTCTTATGTAAATCACATTTTAAATTAATAATTAATAATAACACTAACAAAGTTGGTATGTAATGAAATGAAAATCACAACACTATATCTCCCAGAGCTAAAATAGGAAGAACAACTTCTTGTACCATTTTTGTCGCACCATTCTACAGGCTGTATGCTAATGATGTTTACTCTCCAAGGAAAAAACAAGGAAAATATAAAATGATCTGCCAGGTAAAACAAAGGTTTTCAAAACCTTTTTAGAATGCCTGTTGGCAGTTTCACAGGGGAAAAAAGTGACTTAAATAGCAAGGATTCTTCCCTGAAATAGGATTCTGTTTATGAGTTCCTCCTAAACTCTTTGACATTCACAGAGGTTTAATTGAGAAATAATTTCTGTATAAATGATGTGGTGCATCAACATCTCTGATACATTAGCTCCTACCTTAACTAAAAGAAGAGGTCCAATTCTGCTATAACTAAAATTATTTAGGGTTTTCACTTTAAAAAGCTAAGCAATTCCACACATAATAAAAGCATTCTCAATTCTTTTTTGTGGGTCTTCATTGCACTAGAATTTATTTTAAAGATGATACCATTACTGTAGTCAAGCCTTTCCAAAAGTCCTTCTAGTAACTTCTCTCTTACTATAGTCAAAAAAATAAAAAGATCCAATATATAAAAAGAAATCTGATAAATATTTTATATTGACAGTCCAAGCACTATACACAATTGTCAGGTTTTACTATTTCAATTTACCTTGACAACGTTACCGAAACCCAAGAGGGTTAGGAAATCAGTCTTAACAGCTATTGATACAATATTATCTCTGGATGTATTTTAGGACATCATTAATTACAAAGATTAAGGCTGATGCAATAGCACTTACATTTGTTAACTATAAATATTCTAAAGAATCATACACGAAGTCATAATTATTTGTTTCTAGAGGTATGGTTGGAGTACTACAATACAAACTGTACCACCCAGTCAAATTACAATGATTAAATACTCACTCAAAAACTTTATACAAGTATTCCCCACCCAAAACAAACATTTTCCTAGACTAAACTATTTTGCAAGATGCTAAATTAGTATGACTTTTCTCAATGTGGAAAAGAGCCCCCTCTCTTAATCTTGGCTCTGAGACTTATTGGGTCATATTATATGCCAGGCCCTAAAATGGTTGCAATAATAATGATCTCATAAGTGGGCTGTTAGACCAATTCACTTTATTTTCAGGCACCGTGAGACAATCACCTCAACACTATAAATACTCTAAAACATTATGAAAGTGGGTATTTTTGGAAGAAGATATTTAAAATGTTGGTTTGGGTTTTTTAAAAATAAATTCTGCCTCTTGTTTCAGTGTATTTATTGCCGAGAAAAGCAAAATCATTTTAGAATGAATGCCTTCCAATTAAAAATGTCCATATTTATGAATTCAGTGGTATTTCTTCTGTCTTACTGATAATTATGAAGTGAATACATTTTTGTATCTTATAGCTTGAAAAAATCCAGACTATATAAAACAATGTGAAGGCTACAGCTGCTTAGACTATGCTCATAGAAATCACTATCTTTCGTTGTAATCTAACAAGTGAGAATTAAAGTATCCAAAATGGTCATATACTGAAAGTGAATTTAAATAGATGAAATATTGAGAATTTAGGATGTCATCTGTATTTTACTAAATGCCAGTTATTATCTAATCTTCAGTGCTTTCTGTTCATGAAACAGGCCATAAATATACAGAAAATAAAGTTGACTTTTGAAAAAATAATCAACTGTCATGTCCTTTAAGGCATTTCATATGCATGCTATAATTTTAAGACAGCATTAAAATCCTTTTAAAATGAATCTGTTGATATGGTGTAACGGACCTAGTGAAAAATCGGCACACTATTCTGTTCCCTAGAATTCTGCTATTGGCTTCAATGACTCCTTACCTTTTTTAAAAAAAACAGCAACAACAAAAAAAAAATCCCACAATACTACAGGACTAGAAGAGACTTCCTGAGTTTTTAATATTTTTATTATTGTAATTCATGTCATGTAAGTCCCTTTCAAAGCCGGTCAAGCTTTATCTTTAAGTAAGCAGTGTGTGGGAGAGGTGGCTCTTGCTTCCACTACTTCTAGTAGAACAGTGTTCCAGAAACTCTTTTCTCTGCATAGTGAAAAGCTTTCTTTTCCACAGTTCATTCATGTTTAGCTTAGCTACATGCTACCATACTTAAAACTGTTCTTAAGAAGCATAAAAGTTTGCTTCTCGACCCGAATTGCATAGAGCAATCACAACTTTTCAGCCTATGCACCTAGTCTGAATGAAACCTTCTGGGACTTGTATACCATAAAAATGTATATAGAATTTACACAACCTCACCATAGGCATATAGCGAATGTGCTAAGCTATCAGCAATAGTCAAAACGGTGAGATGCCTTCACTCCATGGAAACTCAGGGCATCCGTACTAGAACCCTGAATCTTTCAACAGAAGCTATATGGAGTACATTTCTAATATACTAATAAGGCACCAGAAATTAGGTGGATTGCCTATGTCCACTATTCCAGATGAGGTCTCAAAGATACCTTTTGAAATGGCATTAATATCTCCCTATTTTTATCAGAAACACCTTTTAAAATTCATTTAGGATTGCGTGTTCTTTTTTCTCATCTGTTACATCACTGGTTGTTCACAGTCATACAGCAACCAATACGCTGAGCTTCTCTCTTCCTTTTTCATTTTAAGTGATGGACATAAGCTTAAGGAAGAAATTTTTCTAAGTTCTTAAACACATGACCTTGTTCTTTGCTGTACTTTCTAAACTTTATTAGAATTTACTTTCTAAAGTACATTCCTGAAAGATATCTATCTTGCACAACAGCTCAGCCCTCTTATGAACCCTGTCCTCTTTTCTTTTCCATGGGTGAAATGCATGCCCCCTGTTGTTATGGCAGGCTTGCAGTTAGGCATTTTCTCTTCCTCACCCGGAATATCGGTTCAATCCTTTCTAATCAAGAGATATTTTTTTGTATATGCAAACATCAATCACCACTCGCCTCTGAATTTGCATTATTTCCACTTCAGAGCCTATGCCCTCAAACTGAGGTTTTCCATGATATCCTAAACTGTTCTTAAAAGGGCAACAAACACTGTTTTGTGTATGACTTCACACCACACCATAATCTTGTATTGGGAAATATTTTTCTTTAATTTGGTAATTTGATTATTCTTAAGCGTCAAGCCCATAGCTATCTGTGTACTAAATTACAGCTGCATCAATTTGGAAATTACTTCTACAAGCACAGAGTTGATTTTGATATTTTTTTCTGACATGTTGGGTTACTGTATTGGTTTTCCTCAATAGTGTGTAGGCTATCTTTTCTATCCAACTGGAAGTATATTTCTTGAATAAATGGATGTGTGAACACTTAGGGGAAAATCTCATTTTTCATTTATACTTCAGGTTCTTGGTAGGATCCTTGAAGCATATTGATGATGCTGGCATACCACAGAGTTTCCTTTGTACATATTATTGTACAATTGCTTTTCAAAGCTTCACGTAATCAAGTAGTAAAGCACTGAAGTAGAGTTTAGTAAATTTTTCACCATTAATTCTGCTTCATAACACCCTCATCTGTCTCAAGAAAATTATATTAGAAGCATAAGAAGGCATAAAAAGACCTAGAACATCAAAGTGGCAATTGTTGGACAACCCCCTTCCCAAACAGGATGGGCTGATGTGCTTTTCCACTCCGCAGTGTGATTGCTTTTTCAGCAGCACACATGTTCACATGCTTTTTTTCTGTAGTATTACTGTGTATTATTTATGCATGATCATCTGGATAATTTTAACAGTTTTTAACTCAATTTTATATGTATACAGTCCAAGTGAAGGTAAACTGAAATTAACACCTATGTTGATCTTGGCATACATTCAGATTCCTGATTAGCCTGCTCCCCACGCTCCCAGTAAAGTCCTCCTGCTTGGTAAAGCAACTGGACAACTAACTCACAAACTACAAAATAATCTCTAACTACTAGCAAATTTCAAGACAAGTATTCAATTCACAAAGTAAAGTTAATCTGAAAAAAAAAAGTATGGGAAGAAATCTGCACAAAAGAATGCCTCAAACAGCTATGGAGAGAGACTGGATTTTCATGTGGAAAGCTGCGTTTGCTACTATTGACTGAAGATTCTTCATTATTTAGTCACAGAACTTTGATTTTGGTAGAATATCTCCTTGACTTTTACAATTGCCTGATGAAATGAAAAAGCTTCTGGAAAAAAGAGACTTTCCTTAATAGTAATTTAGCTAGAAACAATTTTGAAAAACCTACACCCACCTAGAGCATTCACAGAATATTTTGTTCAGTTGCTTTTCCTGCTTTGGTAATTTCTAAATCAACGTACACTAATGTGTTTTTCAAATTCAAGAGTATCAGGAGAGCCTTGCTTGAGTGGTGCGATCCTAAACTGGCATAATTAAGGCCCTGCCTGGGAGCAGACCCTTTAATAGAGCCGCACACTGAGTGGGGAACCATTCACACATTCCCTCTCAGCTCTTCACAAGCTTTTCTGGGCAATGAGCCAGCTGGTAAGAGAATCAGGCTGATCCGACCTGTTGCAAGAGCCTGGAGAAGTGGCTCAAGGAAACCTACACCTCCCAGCACCGCAGCCCGAGAGGAGCAATGGTGAACGTGCACGCTGCCTGCACCGGGAGGGCTTGCAGGGGGACGGAGCTTTCCAGCTGCTCAAGCAAGGCAAATAAACTTCACTGTAGCGCTTGGAGACTCCTATAGTTCAGCATATAAAAACCAGTCCATCCGTCCTATGCGCAGGATTCCACCGTGAGGGAAAGATGGGTCTGCTGGTCTGCTATGTAACAGCTGCTGTGAGAAGACCTAGGCGCTCTCCCCGAAGGTTTGTCTCTCTGAATCTGAGGGAAGAACCACAAGGTGTGTTCTCCCCTCTCTTCCCAATCCTCTAGAAGTACCAGAATCAACAAGAGAGGAAGGGCGAAAGGAAAGGCGTGACAGCGATGTAGGTGACAAATAATTCCCCGACAGTCACAGTAACGGAGCGACACGTCAGATTGCTTCACAGACATTTGTTTAACATTAAAATGCCTCCTGAAATCCCCGATCACATAGCAATCCTAATTAGTATTCTGCATATTCAAAACCTGTAAACAGAACTTGCATAATACTTCTTTCCTCTGCTTCGAAATATTTTATAACATTGCAACAATATTTTCAGGATAAAGATGTGATCTCTGCACCAGGTAGTTTTTGGTTTTTTTTCCTCTCAGTTAGATACAGATGAAGGCATTACGTGATAACTTCCATTAGAAGGCTGCTAGTAAACATTTTTCCACCTTTTACAAAGATCATACATAAGGTTAGCTGTAATGTTTTATGTACCTGAAAATGACAACTATCTGCTTTATCAATAATACCTCAAGGTGACTGATATTTAGGTTAAATTAAAAAGGAAACCATATTAACTAGTGCCACTTTCTTTATAGATGTATTTTTTAATACTGGAAGTTTTCAAGAGTAAAAAGTGACTTAAAGTAAATCTATTCCTGAAACATGTTACGGCAAAATGGCACACGATGGGTCTTCATGAGTAAAAGAGTTTGTCAAATACAGGATATAAGCCTTTAGAGCAGACCTGTATCTATATAAATAAGGACTTCCCAGCAAGTTTGTTATACAGACACTTCCACTGTAAATCAATGAAATATGTCCAGCTTTTTATCTTTATCACTGCATTTATCCCTCTACCTTAAATGGAACTCCTGTTTTCTACACCATGAAAGCTTGAGCACAGCTCTTTTCCTTTTCCCTCCCCCCCACACCTTACCTAAAAATAACTTCTTGCCTTCTCTCCATCTCTTGAGGTTATCCTTGTCTTTAGAGTGGGTATCACTGATGCAAATTTCTGCACCTTAGAGGATAACTGCATATTCCTCCTAACAGACTTACAAGGGAAAATGGGACTTACGATTTTCCAGCAGCTATCTTCCAAATTTAATTTACCCCAAGCCTCAATGTTTGCTTATATGTAGGCCACAGATTTCCTCCAGAATTATACTCGAGAGGGAAAAAGACTGTTTATCACTACTCTCCTCTTACGCTATATATTAGGCATTTGCATCTTTCTAAATCAGTGCTTTTTAGCATGTACAAAATCCTCCTACTTCCTATGCTTAGCAGCACGCATTAGATAAATAGAAATATGCAACACACAGTTTTTGGAAAGACAGTTTTAGACCAGTTAGATTTGTTTCTATTTTTGTTGAATGTAATGCAAAGAAAACTCTAAGTTACAGCCATAACATTTTTTTTGCTGTTTTTAAACTGGGAGTTTTTTTACTGGCATTATGCATGCACGGTTGCAGTCAGTGTCTGTTAAATCAGAGGATATAATTTAAAAGCAGTGGGTTTTGCTTCTTCTTCCCCACATTCCCAATTTCTTATCTCTCATCAGCTCCTTATGTATGTTTAAAAAAGTAACTAAAAGTTACAATATTAATGATATGTTTGCTTATTTATTATGTGCAATGAATTTTAAATTCAGACCCGTATGAAGATCCAAAGGGAGATGACCAAACTAGGAGAGAGTAAAGCAAGGAGAGTAGGTTAAAAGTGACTATGAATATCTCTTCATGCTAAAATTTTGCATTTTGCATGTCTTTAAAAAAAGTGGTTCTTCTGATACTATGCACTAATGCAATAAACATTAAGTAATTAAACTTAAATGCATACTTACTTTTCCCAAATTTTATCAAATGATTACACTTCAGTGAAGTGCTCATGCTAAATAAACAAAGCTTACCTTAACAACTCAACACTCCATACAGCATGATATTTACACAACAGGCTTGGTACACACTGAGCTTAACCCTTTGATTCCAGGAGTCATGATTTCCTGACATGCCATCCTCATACAGAATGCATTAGTACTGATGTTGAAACAACAAGTCTCCTAGCATGAAAGAAAAAACAACTAACCAATTCACTGTAGATTTATTAACTTACGGGATTGAAGATAATTATCTACTTACTCTAATCGAGATAAAGTTCAAAGTCTGACTTTATGAAAATAAACTACTTTTTTAGAGTCATTACAGGGAACAGAAATAGCTAGGCTTTTCATAACTCTTAGAGCAAACAAATAAAATTACAACTAGCTGTCCAAATCACTATGCTATGCAGCCAACAATAGCATGTGTATCATGGACAGATTAGTCTAAGCATGGAGATTTGCCTACCTGGAAGGGAAATAATTGCAATGCTGTACACGAACGCCCACCAATGGCAGCAAATTGACAGCATTTACCTTTGGGTTATGCCTGTGCTCTGCACAGTTCTTGAAGAACCGCAAGTCTCGCTCATGATTGTAAATGTAACAAGAACAATAAAGCTGCCAGTTTTAAAATGCAGGCTAGATGACGCCAGGTTTTTCAGTGGCCATAAGGACAGTGAATTTCTGCCACAGGATAATGATCTACAGGTTCTAAGAACCAAAGTGACATTTTCCCTGTTATGCCTACTATGGAAACGTGGTGATAGGGAGTGAAATCTGTGAAAGCAATCAGCTTGCTTCACCATGGATTACCACAATCACAGCTTCTCCAGAAAAGAAAAATATTCTGAAACAAAAACCAGTACTACAGAAATCTTAACCTTACTACTGCAGTATGTTTTCCAGGATGCACAGTAAGAAAGTAAACGCTATTATCTCATCATAGGCAGGTTAACATTATCCTCAATTCTCATCACAAACCCTCCTTAGCTATTCTGCAATATGTCATTAATCAATGTATGTACTGATTGGATCCATTCAATTGGTGCATCAGTGTAATGAATGGCATATATAAACATGTTTCAAATACATTTATTCGGATATCTATACATGAAAGTAAAATCACTACTACAATTGGTACTCAAGCTTGTCAGATGGGATGTTTTTCTCCTTCTGTTTTGCATAAGACATGCTAATGGTTATGCCATCTGCAGTCTGAAACCCAGAAAAATGTAAATCAGAAAGTAATAGCAGATCAAGATAAGAGTCTATCTGAAACTGTAATTTTTGCAGGTATTCGGTTAACTCACAATCTAAATATAAACCTCCTCTCCCTGAAAATATAGAATAACTAGTAGATAAGGGTAACTTTTGCATTAAAAACTAAACCAAAACCATTTGCCAACACAACATTCCTCTTTTACAATAGATCACACAGCTAGCGGTAAATTTAAAAAGGTTTTTCATGAGAAGGGTAGAAAAGACACCTAAATTCTTCTAGGAAAATCCCAGCAGTTCTCTAAAACCATCCCCTCTGTAAAGCACAGTAGAACATGACGACTTACCCAACACCCTGTTTTTGCAAAGTTGAGGACACATATTTCAAGGCTTCTTCAATAAGCTTTCAACTTGCTGATTAGCTAGTAGGTGCTGTAAGTCACTAAAATACTTGACGCATTATGGAATAACAGAGAGAACATATATAAAAACACCACATGCTACTTTCCCCCAAATATCCATCAAATACGAAAAGATGGCTACTAAAATTAATACCATTTTTTTCCTTCTTTGGCACATGGAACAACAGAATAGTTTACATCAAAATATGGAGCACATGAGAGATGCAATGGCAAGGCTTACCTAATACCCACATTTGCCTGCAGATGTGTGAGCTAGTTTTAAAAGTTTTATTAGGTTTTACTAGATTTATAAATCAGTTCTAACATATCTCCACTTGCCAGATTAGTAAATTGCTCTGAAATTAGAGGAAATTAGAAATACACTAATATTAAAGTATTTTAAAATACTGGGAGAAGTCTGTTTCCTTTAGCACAAACACAAGCACAAGTATTTTTGTCTTACAAACCTCACACTGCTTGTACACATTTAGCAATTCCTACTGCTAGGAGATTTTGGCTAAAGTTACCGTTAAATTTGGCATAATAAAATAATAATACTGTACAATTTTATGACCCATATTACAGTATTTGGTCAAACAGGCATCACGATGCTCAAAATGTGAATTTCCACTACATAATGAACAATGAACAGCTCTTTAGTAACAGTAAAAGACAGAAATAGAAAAGCTCCAAGGACTCATTTTCAAAACCTTTATATTATACATCCTTTTCACTAAAGAAGAAAATTAAAATGGAGTTTGTGCTCATACCTGAATTTACACGGTATTTGATACATAAACCAAAGTCTGGGAGCAAATTCCATTTTCCTCTCATTTAAAAATGAACCAAATAAAGTGTCCAAGGCTAATAAGAGGCACTGTGTACATACTGATCATGGAAAGAAGAGTTGAAAGCATGAGCAATAATCTTGGCTTTAGGAAGCATGTAACAATTCTGAACAGAAAATTATTTGCTTTATTTTCTTCTTCCTGCCTCATCAGTGTGACTCATGAGGCACTGACTCTTCCTGGCAAACATGAAATACAGGACGTCTCTAAAATACACCATCCCATGCCATTTAAAAGGCTTCAGGCCAAGGTTAGTGCTTTGGGGGCAGGAAAGCACAAGACTCCCTCTCCGCATCTCACCACGCTCTGGGTTATGTGTGTGACTGTCTTTGTCTCCAGACATGGTTTTCTCTCCTTTCACCGATGCCTACCACAAACAGTGCACCCCCACATCTCTTCAGCCTTGAAAAGAAGGTTTACGAATGGGTGGAGAATGTGAACAGAGAAGTCAGCAGCTCCTGAACTGCTCCAGTTTGCAAGTTGGAAGATTAAAGTAAACTAACTTCACTCGGAAACATATACTGGGAAAACATCACTATTATTGCCTGTTTCACATACTTCCCTTAGGAGCTGGTGTTGGCCAGTTTAGACATGGGATATAGGGCTAGATGGACCTTGTACACTCCTAGTAAAGTCCATGTTATCTTTCAGAATGAGGAGCTGGCAGAATAAACTACTTTCACAGTATTCATTAAACCAATCACCTCCAAGATTCAACCCTTCAAGATCACCAATTCCACTCCTAAAAACTTAAAAAAGCCTATGTAGTTCATAAGCTGCTGCCTTTATGACTAGTCTTCTTGCGTGCCTTCAGCCTAGACAATATTTAATACAAAGCAAAGCCAAGGGTCAAGAGAGGAAAGTTGAGATGGTCCCAGGACTCCTACACCTCTGGACTGGACTATAACTACAGCATGGCAGGGTGCCAACTTGACATGTTTTCTTTTTTTCCATTTTCTTTAGTCATTTTCCTAAGTTCTTGTTTGGTTCCGAGCAAATAAATACAACTTTAAAAGTGTATTTGAAAAGAGCTGATGTGGAATGTGCAACTGTTTGCTGTGTCCAACATTGATCCATGAAGTTTCACAAAGAAAAGGAGACAATGTGAATTACATACGAAAATTGCACAAGTGATCAAATTTCGCAACATTTCACTGGTGGAGAAAAAGATAAATTCTGGTGCCTGGGGTCCTCCATTATGCATGACAAAAACTAAAAATGAGATAAAAATGCCCTATTCCATCAGAAAACAGGGGAAGTCCCAAGGGGATAAAGGCTCATCCAGAAAAATAGATGTGAGGAAGAGAATGGTAGGAGTTACACTTTTTTATTTCCTGAACAAAATAAAATCATCTCTCATGTACATCTTTTGTCTGCAACAGACTGTAATTCAGCAGTTAAACGCTCATATTTGGTCTATATACAATGAGAGAACCAGTTTTGTCAGCAGGATGCAATTTCATATGGAACTCTGAATTAGCAATAAATGAACTAAAACCTCAAAAAACCCCCACCCAGGTAAAATTTTTCAAGAATAAAATGCTATATATAGTTTTACTACTAATGCATTTAAAATTATTATTTAATAACGGAAGTCCTCTTCACCCAAACACAATCTGAAGCCCAACAGCATCCCAGTGTGAAACTCTATGACGTATGTTTTTCTAAAATGGCAGAAGCAGCTCTTTCATAATTTCATGCAGTTGTGTTGGTAGTTTCTGAACACTTCTCTGTTTGGCACATAGATATAGTATGGATGAGTTATTTAGGTATTTTTACTTCTGGATACTGTTTTACTCTTAGTCTTAACACAGACCTTTTTACAGTTTAATCCATGTACGTATAAAAATCACAGACCGATTTTGCAACATGTCTGTAAAGAATTAATTTGTACCATAGCTACTGAACTCAGACTTAGTCTTAGACCTTTTAAGCACCTATAGGCACAAAAGGCTTTCGTAACTTGCAGTGAATTTTCTCCGTGAATGAGAAGTCACCAGCATGCAAGCCTGTACCGTCCTCTATGTGAGGATGCACATACAGAGCACTAGAGCACAGGCATCCCCCCCCGTGTGAGCAAGCACAGCGCTCTTCCCTGAGAGTAAGGCCCCAAAAGCAAGGATACTTTACTAACCTGCAGTGGTCTCTGTTTATCACTGCCCTTAGGAGATTTCAGTCCACTTGTCTGTTGCTGTAAAAGCAGCTGCCTTGCTGCCTGGAGTGCCTGAAAGTAAAAAAAAAAAAAAGTAAATAATTTCCACCAGTTCCTAGAAAGAGATGAGTTACTCATTGCTAATGTTAGGTAAAAGTCCAATTGAACAAATACAATCTCCTCCTATTCGATTTGTATTTGCTAGATTTCAGACTTTAGTTTGTTTTTTACTTAAGACATAAAAAAAATCATCTGAAAGTACATATATAGGACTTCACTAGAATTTATGGATGTACATGAAATCCTGCAGGAAATAAAGTTAATTTGTTTGAAGTGCTTGAAGAGGAAAAATCATAAACTGCATCAATAGCCTCATTTCCACAAGGAACTTGTCTTTGAGTGTTCAACTAAAATGCCCACTCCCTTGCAAATTATCATTCAATTTGCATTTTCATATTACAATTTTGAAGCAAAAGCAAGTAGACTTCAAGTGTTACCGGAAGCTGTAATTAAATTTGACAAATCAACATCAGATTATCTTGAAAGTGAATTAATAAGGATATTCATTGAAGATTAAAAACACTTTTTGTACTTACAATTCAAGGAGAAACCTCTCCTTTGACAAAAAAAAAAAAAGTGCAGTTTTAATGCCAAATAAAAATGAGTGGTTTTCATTTGCATTCTTAGGAAAATCAGAGAACAAAGAAATTACTACTCAACCAACCAGATCAGGCTCGGGGATGACAGTATCCCAATCAAAATAGAAATGTTTTCATTTATTTTACATTTTCATTCCAACTCAGCAAAATACAGTTAAACATATGAAATGTAAACAAACATTCCTCTTACCCAAAGAAGGCTAATCTAAATTATTTTTGCCATTAAAATTATTTTTAAACTGCCAAGTGTTATAAAGTGGTATTTATTAAGAAATGAAAAAAACACAATTCCAAACATTGCCACTGAAACTACCTGGAGAACTCTTTTTTTCCCCCCTTAAAAAATCAGCCCAGTAAATAGCGGTTACAGCTTTAAAATACATCACGCTACTATCTACGTTATTAAAACGTACTGTAGATGGAATACACTGCAATAACTGCCATTTGATCAATGTTCCCTAAAATAATAAAGATTCTCAACTGATAAAGAAAGGTACAATTTTGATTAGACTCAAATGAGCTGGTTTTTAAGATAGTTTCTAGTATCCATGACAACAGTTGCTTTGACAAGATGTGCATATGGCATTACACTGCCAGCTGGTGTGAACAATGTTTGAACTACTGCATTGAGATGCTGAGCAAACAGAAAAAGTTGCCACGTCTTAACCCTCAGGGAAGGCAGTCATCCCCTGATCAATTATGAAAAGACAGAGAGAGGGCTGCTACAGTCTGGCTCCAAGCAAGTTTTCTGAGAAGGCAGGCAGACATAGAAAACCAAAGTAAACAAACTGAATGCACTAGCACCATCTCCTAACAACATTGATTCGTCTCCCCATAGAAGGCTCTGGTACAAAGTTTGCAGAGCAGACTTTTAACATTTGGAGACATTCCCACAACAATCCCCGTATTGTTTCATCAAATTCTCAAGTAATTACAGGTCAGCTTTACAAAGACTATACATTCCTCTGAACCTAAGCAACGAGACGCACAGAACTAGCTTCTCTCCGCCAAAAATAAATAGAAGTTAACATATTTCAAACTGCACTTGAAATATTTTGTTACCAAGGAACCACTGGATGCCCCGTTTCCTATGTGAATAGCATAATCTCTTCTGCACTCACAGTTCTTCAGCAGATCCTAAAGGACAATCCTGCTCTGTCTGAGATCAGAGATAAATATATCTGTTGATTTCAGGGGCACCAGGATTTGGTCCCAACATCTTGCAGTGGTTTAAGCACAAAATGTGCATTAACTGCTTAAACAGAAGATCTATGGCGAATTTATAATCCTTCCCAATCTTTAGACCTCTCCGAAAAGGAAACTTGAATGGAAGAGAGAGAACTGCTGCACTCCTGAACTCATGGGAGACTGTACAGGAGAACCGACCTCACCACTCGGGGTGATACTGCTACACGAACCAGAGAAGAGATCTGGAGTTACAGAAAGCGGGAAAAAACACAAAGATAATTATTTTTTATTTGTGGCGGTCGCAGAAAATGCATTACACGGCCTTTATTGGGAAAAGAATTTGTAATGATATAATGCTGATGTATACTTGCAAATAACTGGAACACTTGGCAAGTTGTTTCAGTGTCCTAATCTTCCTCAGCTGCAAAGTCATTTCACGTCAATACAATAAAACAAGCAAGCAAGCATCCGGTAAAGCTGTACATTTACAGTACTTGAAAATTAGAGAATTATAGCATGCTGCAGCTTAGATTTAAGCTAGACAGTGTAATTTCAAATTGTGGCTAGCATACTCCCGTGGAATCAGCCTAAGAAAGCATGACTTCTTACCGCTAACTCCAAAAAGCATCACACTTTATGAAAAAGCAAGGCAGCACAACAGGATATGTTTGCATAAAAGGCTCTACTACTTAAACTATTTTGATTCATATGTGCTGGTTGGGATATCTTTAAAGGAGTAAAGGCTTATCTTTTAATACAGAATGTCTTATAAATGATGACTACCTGAATACTTCAGTGATCTTATTGTGGCAGTTTAGATTATTGTAAACACAGGAGATAGAAGAAGAACAGAAAACAATTTCAAGAGATCAGAGATGATTTAAAACTCATAAGGAGAAATCACTGTCAGCCTTTGTTCTTATAGCAGTTGTCATATGGTACTTTTTCCTCCCAGTGTGCTGCTTAACTTCAGATTTTGCTACTCAGTAAACAATCTCCCAGAAACACCCTGTTAATTTCAAAGGATTATTACTGACATTATTCATAAGTGAAGATTATGAGACTATAAAACATTCAGTTCTACCAATTCATTTGCTGCTATTAAATCTTTGCAAAACAAATTGACAACTTGAAAGTGTCTTTCAAAATACACAGTTTTAACATGTACACTTCAAGTAAACACCCATCCCACATATAATTTATAAATTTCTGTGAACTAATCTGGTCATAACTCGTGGTCTAAAAACAGTTCAATGAAGACAAACTAATAGACGTTTATAAATCTGGCAGATCAAAACTATGTTGAGTCCTACCTCAAGTTAACAGCAGCAAGAATGGATTCGAAGGCAGTCAAAATCGTATCTAGTTTCCAATAACATTTGTTTCAAATTTAGTAAGCACTTTTCCTTAATTAAGTTATCTAAATTAGTAAAACTATACAAAAAAGTCAATGTAGACAAAAACAATAAAAAGAACTGGGGATTAGAAATTATTCCAATAATGCAAATGCAAATCATTACAATGCTTTAAGTAATGGCTGTATAAGCAGGAAATTTGGGCATATGGTTTCCAGAACTCACTGTGTCTTCTAGTAAAATATTTATTGGGAACACTACTTCTTAATATTTACTGTGCAGCTTTGGCATAGCTAAAACGTAAGCAGAACAAAAATGAAATTAATTGCATATAACTCACCCTATTAAAGTTGATAAATTGTGGTAGATTTTGCTATTTGTTGGTGATAATACTATGAGATACAACTTGCTTTAATTTTGTATTCCAAACCCTTGTATTTAATTTAAGCATGCCTTAAAATAATTTTTAAAGTTTTACCATTTTAATAAAGTGAAGGCTTTCACTAAAAGATGGTAAACTTATTACTTTGTTTTTTAAAAAGTAAATATATGTATATTTTTAGGAAACAGATGTCACTCATATCTTTCCTTTAAAACCAGGAATGTTTAACCTATCAGCCTGTTGCATTTGAGACGTTAAAATGAAAAATGACATCTACGCCCATTAATATCGTCAATGTATAAACAGCACAGCGTGACACATTCTTGAGAGCTGAAGGCTACAAAATCTCTCTGAAACATAAATAACAAAGCACTCAGAAGCATATTTGATGTTGATATTCATCTCTGAGAAAAACACTGCTGCCTGGGCTTCTTATGAAAATAGATGCAGCCCAAATGGATCTCCTGTAATTGGTTTCAGATAGCGAGGTCAAAAGAAATATGATACAAGAAACTATTATGTGGAACAGGCGAAACAAGAATGTTTATACAGGCACTCCCTATTTATACTGACAAGAGGTGTATACTTTGCAGATAACCAGAACCAAAAAACTTGCCAGAAGACAACCAGATTCTTTCCTTTTTCTAACTCCAAATCCCTATTTTATTTTTTCCAACGACTGCATACTCTAACACTCCTGCTGAACGTAAAATAAGTTTCTGAACATAAAATAAGTTTCCAAATGGCTGAATATGTCAAACAAGAGTCATCTCGCTGGTAGCACTATGCAACAGAAACATATCAACATGCTAAGCTGGATTTAAGGCCAAAGACTGCTCTGCACTGGTTGAATAACAAGTTAGCCAAATGATTCCACAGCTACATTTATTATAAAAACCACTTCAGGAGAACCTCTGCCCCCTTACACCCTGCTGCGGGCCCATTCTCCAGCTGGCTCTGAACAAGAAGCCCAGAATTATCCACAGTTGTACACGATCCTTGAAACATGGTGACAGAAAGACAACGCTGTTCAACGCTCCCTAATAGCACTCAAATGATACTGCTAAACCTTTGTCTCTCGCTGACTGTATTTTCCCAGAAAGTTCTCTAATGAATATCACAGCCAGTCAGCACGGCAGCTTATAATCTTTCCAAATGGAGTAGCAAAGCATTTAGCACTATTCAAAGAATCTTGAATTTAAGATGATCCAACTCCTTTCCAACAGCAGTCTCTCCAGGAGACTTGACAGGAAAAGCAAACTCCCATGCACCCTGAGACAAGCTCATTTGCCTTAGTGAACAACAGTTTTTCTCTAAGCTACACAAAGAAGATAAAACCTGTCGGCTGGGGACAAATGTGCCACACTGGAGAGACCAAGAAGTCAAGGAAATCCTGTACGTAACTAAAATCCAAGCCACATAACCAGCCTGATTTCAGCTAGGAGCGGTAGACTGAACAATTATTACAGTGTTTTCCTACAGAAGTAGAAATGAAGCACCAGATGATAGCTAAGGCTGTTGGCACCCACCTCAAGGAAAAGATTATCTAAGAAATCTGGATGGTCACTAAGAAGGATTTCAATTAACCCAACATCAAAGTATGCAAATACTCAAACAAAAAAGATTTGTCTGTCACCTGCATCTAGATGAGCAGCTGCAGACAGCCCTGATGCGCAATGTGCGCAATTGCAGCAGCTGAACTGCAGGGTGCCCTGCAGCCTTGCCTAGGAGTAGAACACAAACCTGCAAGACTAACATGTTTGAAACTAAATTACGCGCAAGAAGAAGAGGCAATAGCCTTGGACGTTGTATTACCATCCCAAGTACTCCTACCACCAGGCTGCTAGATGGGAAGACAGAATACAACTGACTTTCTTCAACTGTTTCCCCAGAAGGTGGTGGTGGCCACTGGGCGCTGTACTGAGCCCAACCCTACAGGGTGTGATTAAGCAAACACTGAATATGCTTGAAAACATTTACTGTATTGACACTACAGGAATTCGTGCAAATGAATGCCTGGTTCCTGGATCCCCAGGCTACTCAGCTTTTCCAAGGCTGGGGAAATTCTGTGTTTGGCCAGGACAGCAACTGTTTGTGTCTGGGGAATTTCAAGATAAAAAGGCAGAGCACTTTGAGGGTTAGGTGGCAAGTGGGGAAAGCTGTTCTGGATCACAGTTTAACTTATGTACTTACATTTCTCATGTACCTCACCTCGGAAACGTAAGAATTTCACTGGATCTCACCCTCATTTCCTTTGACTAAAAGCACCTTGTTGTGTCTTTTTTTTTTCGGTTGGTTGGTTGGTTTCGGGGTGTTTTTTTGTTTTGTTTTCTTAGGATGATACTGCCAGTTTCAGCATACTGAGGCTCTGATTTTGATTCAGATTTGCGGTCTTCACTGCAATACAAACAACACTAGAAGAAGAGATCCTCAATCTACCTGAACTTCTGTTCTGCCCTGATGTTATCCCGGATTAATTTGCAACTGAAGAGAAAAAGTAACAGTAATAAACTGATGAATGCAACATGAAGTCTCATAATGCTGTTTAATAAAAGGAAATTAATCACATAATTGTCATAAACCTATTTTCAAACAGCAATCTATCAGAGAGAAATTATGCATCTGTAGTTATTGACCTTTCATTTTACCATGACTGATTCGTAATTAGACTAGTTTTGTGAAAAATAATAGTTAATTACCAGATTTTTTTCACTCTAATTGTTTTGGCAATTTTTTTTTTTTTGTTTAGTGTCTTACTTTTTCCCCATGTGAAGGATGCTAAATAAATACAGGGCACTAATAACTTAGCAGCTAACATATTTCATTTTATAAAGCAAGTTTAGCTTCTCCTTATATAACCCAATTTAATAGATACTAAACACTATTTCGAAAACAACTGTTTCATTTTCCCTGCCCCTTATTTGGCTGACCAAGAACTAGAGACAAAACACCTGTAACAGTGGCTGGCTTCAATCCCTGGTGGCATTAGCGGGGCTCTTCCCTGTAGACATCAATCTGCATTGGTCATTAGGGCTACACGTCAGACCGTGCATAATGTGGTCCATGACAGCAAACCCAAATGCCGTCTCTAAAGCTTGGACCACCTGAAGAATCCAGATGTCAAGGGTTAGGAGAGATGGGGGGCCCACAGCACCAAACTTCTGCTCCAACATGACAATCCAATTTCCTTTCTTTCACCCCACATGCCTGAACTTAACTTTCCTTTGGTAAACACAGGAGCAGGCAATCTACCCTACCTCATTCCTACTACTTACATTACGCAGTGACTAATTGAATTAACGAAATGAAAACAAAACCAGTGCACACATCAAATACCAGCACCACAAGCTCACAAATGTCCTGCCACTGCTATTTTCTTCCATGTGGCCTTATTTTTAGAAAACTGGCACATGTAATAGCTAAATGGAAGAGCCAATCTCTTAGTTTTACATGAACAGAATGTGGCACTAGCGGCATGCACCAGTTTTCCACATGAAAACTGGTATGAACTACTTCACATGAAAATCAGCTAGCAGATACGTAAAAGCTGTTTAAGCGTGCAGGGAAAAGAAGAACAATCAATACAGCTATCCCATGTGTGAATCCAGAAATAAAAAAGATCCTTAAAATTATTATACGTTTATATAGTATTATGTATATGTGGTACAAATGTGTATGTGTCCTTGATCTGAAAGGAGTTGGTTAAAAAGAAGACCTTCTTTGAAGTCTGTCCATTGTACACATTCACTTATTGGCTGTGAAGCCTACTTTCAATTAAAGCAGTCTGAAACAAAGTAGTGTTGGCTTAGGTAGAATAATAGATGGTTTGACAATTTATAAATAGGAAAGGAACTGATGCAAATTAAAGCAAGAGTGGTCCCATTTGTACTAAAATCAAAATGCAGAGCAAATGTGGGAGGAGAAAGAAACAGAGTATCAAGGGAAGCATTATAACGTTAGGCTGTTAGAAGGCAGCAGTTTTAAATGATAGAAATCTGAAATGGAACTTTAGAAATTAAAGACAATGAAATCAGCACAGACATAATTAAGCAAATGATTAACAGAAATCACCATTAGGATATAAACTAAACCAAAAGGTGAGGCAGATATAAAACAAAAGGAAACATGCACTCAAACATTTTGTTCTGGCCAACAGCAAGATTCCTCCTAGAATAGAACCTAAAATTTGAGAGGACAGATGTGAGGACTGATTAGTTTTGTTAAGTAATACAGAGAGGTCAAATAACATGTGAAGAACAAATGCCAAAACAGTATTTACCCTAGAATAGCCTTAGCCATTTAGAAGGCAGAAATAAATACCTCTATCTTTACAATTTATTTTCAGTTAAATAAATTCTGCACAGTGACTGGTAAAGGAGTGCTGACACAAAGCATCATAAGCACAGATTCCGCATCCCGATACCCTGTAAGCTAGAAAACAAAGCTATCCGTCAAACAATATGGATCTACCTGGTACCAAAATAATTACAAAAAAAGTTACAGTAATTATATGAATCAAACTCTCTCAGCCAATCAAAATGTGAGGAATTACATATTTATTGAAGAGTTACTGATTGAAAGGATTAGGAATCAACTGATTTGATTTACCACTGCCCTTACAAATCCATATCCAGAGACATGAGTGAGATTGCAACTACAAAAGGAAATATTATCAAGATGGTCATATCAGGCTTTTGCTGTATGGGAGGAAGGCACAACAGCCATTACTGAAATATCCAATTGATAATCAGTGGAGAAGAACAAAGTTCACGGCTAGGTTTCACATTAGATATTATAAATTTAAAGTTTCTTTTAAAATATTTTTAATAGATCTAGTTATTGACATTCAGTTCTTACAAGGACATAATTTAAAGAAACCTCAAATTTTATATATATATATATATATCTATGATGAAGAACACGTATTAAAGACATAAATCAATACTGTCATGTTATATGATAAAAGCAAACTGGGACATAAAAATAGGTGTCTCATACAAAACTGGTATTTCTTCCACTGTATTCAACTTTCTGAAGACTCAACTAGCGAACTGTACCCAGCTTGGGGCACAATGTTTCAAAGAGGTGGACCATTTGACCAGTGACCAGAGAAAAGCAGTAATAATGATCACGATGAGAAAATCCAACCTACGGGATAGCAGAAGTCTGATCATAAAAACAGAAGAAAAAACCCTAAAGCAATAGCAGTCTTCAGCAAGTTTCTGCACAGAACGAATTAATTGTATTCCATGGGTAGGGCAAGCAAGAATGGCCTTAAACTGAATCCAGGGAGATTTAATTAAATTTAAGAAGAAACTTTCCAATGGTAGGGATGGTGGAGGAGTACAATAAATTGTGCAGAGACTGCAAAATCCTTGTCACTGGACCTGTTTAAGAAGCATCTTCAGGAACAGTTAAGAGCAGTGATTCTGCTCTGGGACACAGAAGACCTTTACAAGCGTCTTCCAGCCCTATTTTATTTGATTGTGTGGTTCCTGTGAAAGCATGCCAAGTTCGGATTACTGTGATGCCTAACACCTTGCTACATTTCAAATAACACCGTGTTCTCATAAACTGAGTATCATGAAGCTTCAGCATGGTTTGTTTCTATGGTGAGTTAAGAGCAGAGGATCAGTAAGAGCTGCGCATACAGACTTGCTCTTTGGAATTTTCCGACCTTACATGACCACGTTTGTGTTTATGAGACTATCCTTGAAATTTTGGACTGAACAGAGAAATAGTTTATACAGAACAGGAGATGGCTTAGAATTAAGCGCTCTGTGCCCTAATTGCAGTCAGAGCCATCTGGGCAGGATTCTTGTGTCCTCACCACCAAGTATGGGCACAACAGTAGCAGGAAACAAGATTTTCTTGGTATTACAATTCTTGCTATAAACAATAGAGGCCTGGCTGAAGTGGACCGCTAGGAAGAGGAGAGAAAAACAAGGCAAGAATGAGTGTTTGAAGCACAGCTTGATCAACTTAAGTCACACATCTCCACAAAAAAAAAAAAAAAAAAAAAAAAAAAAATCAAAAACCCCCGCAAAAGAAAATTGACTCATTATTATAATTTATTGTGAGTTTAAACCTAAAGCTACAATAACAAAACTTACAAAGTATCTTTGATAACCTGATTTCAGTCATGTTCTTAATGAAATAATTTGATCAAAAGTCACTACATAGTCTAAGCCACTTAAAAAAATCAGTCTTTATTGCTAAAGCTAAATCAGCTCAACTGAAATCCTACTGAGTCCATTATTTTTTTTCTTACAGATATTTTTGTAATGCTTCTTAAAACTTTAGTCGGCATAAAGAGCTCCTGGTACACCTTCAGTACAAGAATAATTAGGGGAAGAAACAACAAACATGAATGTAAATAGGTGATACAATAATAGCCATTTTATTTGTATTTTTTCAAGGTTTTTGATAAACCTTCTTTTGGAGAGAGAAGTGCTGTCCTGTCTGGAGTTTAAAAAAAAAAAACCCACAGTAAAAACATGGATATGAGATCAAGAAGTAAATTATGCAAATAAACAGCCCATTTTCTAGACACTAGACTTATCATTGGTGGCATTTGGCAACAGTTCTAAGTGTGCTGATAATACAAGGCCTGATCTAAACTCCTTGGAATAATTCTGAAGCATTAAAACCTGCTACTAAAGGTGGACTGTGAGGCTCTGGAGCAACCTCTGTACCATGATCACAGATTAATTTTATATGTATATATGTGCAAAGTAACACATGCATTCACAGACTTAACACTAAATAATACCTTTTTTCTTGAAGGAAATGCTTATATACTATGGAGAACCCAACAAAAGTAGCACTGGTTAGCGTTGCATCTCTCTGAAAGAGCTATCTGCACTTGCGGTCTACTCTGGCCTGCCTGAATTACTACGATTGCAGCTTTCCTCTCAGGCTGCTTATCTACCTTTTAACTCTTTTGGTGCATTTCGTGATGATCTAGCAGGCATGATCCAACATGCAGACCTCTGTCTCTGAAGAATCCCAATCTTCAGGTTATTGCTGTAGCTGGCAAATGAGTTGTATGTTTTGAAGGGTAGCCTTAACAGTCCGTGTAGACAGAGCTACTGAGAAAGAATTCTCCACTTTGGGGACTTTTAAGAGTGAAGATTATAAAAAAAGTGAAAATGACAAAGAGCTTTAATTTTAAGCTAAAATGCAAGTGAAGACAGACAGGCAAATGTCCTCAGGCTCCTCATCCTAGTTTCAGCCCTTGTGAGGAGACCTGGTAGGGAGTATATTCTTTATGATTAGAAACTTGCAGGGATGAAAAAGAAAAGACCTGAAGCTAGTAAAAATGTTTTGCAGAAGAGGAATAGTGAGACATTTTGCAATTCCCAGGGCGTTTAGGTGCTGGAGAAATGATAGCAACTGCACAAGGAATTCCCAAGTAGTATACATGAGCAATGCAACAGGTTAGGCATTTGAATTAAAAGGCAGATGTTCCAATCACACTCCTTCGAGTTTGCCCAGGAAAAAATGATCCTTATTATATTGCCTTGGCATCTACAGTAATCTTCCTAAACAGCAAGCTAATCAAGGAATTATAGTAACAAATACGCTTAGAGGCATTATCATCTTTAGATGCATTTGTAAAAGCAGACACACCCAGTTATGTTGGTGCCAAACATATGTAATACGCCACATCAGTTAAAGTCTCTTCTGGCATCAGACTGTACAAATTTCCTCTGAACCATGTAGCATACATTGCATAATCACTATCACTAGCATGCACATCAAAAAAAGCACTGGCAACCTAGGCACATGATCAAAATAGGCTGGAAATGAAGTTTAGATATAAATTTTACGCCTTTTATCCTTTTAACTACTCTTACTTTATACAAATCAAACCCTGAATTTCAGCTTGTATTTTATCAGTTCTCTATCACGTCTTGTCATCAACTTAATACAGTCAAAACTCAGTTACTAATCTTCTCCTCTAAAGACACTCTCTTTACCTATCGCACATAGTTCAGATTTCATGTCCTTGAAGTATTTTCCAGATTCTCCTTTCTATAATACCTCCTTTTTTCTTCTTGTAAACATTTTAAACCTCATCAATCTGTAACAATTGCTCTACCTTTATGACTTCTCTCAAAAATTCTGGATTTCTTCCAGAGATTGCTTTACGTGAGGCATCAAGTCATCACCAACGCCCTTCCTTCCCTCAAATACCTTCACCCTCATTGTCTCCAAGGTGTCTATGAAAAAAGAGCAGATAAGGGTTTATTTCCCTCACAGCACACTTTGTACTAATTCATTAAAAATAAATACGTATGTCCGCACTTGCGTACTTATATGTAAAAACGCATTCTTGAGATGCTTCCTCCTCCCCTGCTCTGGCTGTGCAACCTGCACCCACCCGGAGAGCAGACTCCAGCACAGAAGGGCCAGCTCTTCACCAGCCCTCACAACATCGCTGCTCTACATGGCGGGGAAAAAAGTAATAAAAGAGCCCAGCCTCACACTTCATCTAAAAATCATTCTTAAACCAAAACCAGTATCTATCCATGCAGTAAATTTCTCATGCAGTTTTTCTGCAGTATTTTTACAGTCAGTTTTGAAAATGGCAGACTGATAATCAAATTGGCATTCTGAATTATTTAAATAAATCCACAGAGGTACCGTCAAGGTGTGAGACAGCATTGTATGGATTAAAGAAACACTACACTTCTGCAGCCTTTTCACACACATGCCCTAGTTAGAAATGTTACAGTTTCTTTCCTGAAAAATACAAACCAAAAATTATCTAAATCACCTGGATACTTACACTCATCCCCGCAAACCTTAACCTCTTTTTCAATCAAGACTTTCTTGCCGTATCACTTCCAGGTAGTTTTACAACGTGATAGACTTTTCTCTGACCAACGACCAGCAGAACTTTCAAACTTGCTGCAGTCTTTCACCTTCTACAATTTACTGGTAATTAAACTTACATATGGATTGCCAACTTTTTCAATAAATACTGCATTTTGTCCTCTGGTTTCATTTCAGTATTTTATGAAATATTTTGTTAACAACAGTTCCTAGTCCTCGAATACTCCCATGTAACCATAGGTTCAGAGACTGAAAAGGGAAGCAAGGCTTTTCAAGGACAGATAAAGAGCTTGCAAAATTTAGTAACTGCATAAGCTATAGAGCAGAATCTTTTATGTCATACAGGCGTACTTCATCTAGGTATGATACTGGCAATATTTTTAGTATACCAATCTATTTACGGTGCCATGTAATACAAGAATAATAAACTAAGTTCTAGTTCTAAGTTCATCATCATTTTACGTGCTGCTCTCAACACACAGTGCTCATTTTACAAACGTCAGTAGGTAGACATGGGACTACAAAAAAACAGTAAACATATGAAGCCCTTGCTTTTTTTAACCATAGGTGTGCGATGATCTGATACTACTTTATTGCTTCTAATATTGCCTTTTATTTTAACTGATTAGGCAGGAGGCAGTGCATCTTATCTGTGAATGCTCATCTATGTTTTCTTCCTAGATCATCACTTCTTCATACAATGACTTGCAAGTATCACACAAAACATGGATCTATTCCTGACTAGATATTTTCATACTATCGTAGTTTTACAATGTATAGTAAATTTTACTTTAGCTGTTATTTTAAAAGTTTTGTTCTACCTATTAGAGATGGATTTTTTATTTTGCAGGACAAAATGTAGATAATTCCAGCTCTGAGATTTGGGAAAAAAAAATATGACAGACATCATAGTATTACAGCATTTTTAGTCAAAAGGCCTTGCCTTTTATGAGAAAGCCTTCTGGATGATATCTATTAGTCTAGTGCAATTCCCAGGGCTCTTCTTGTGCCATAGGACAGTGGACTGAAGAAAAAAAATGGGAAAGAAACCATTTTATGTCAGGACTTTGGGATGGCTTTGAAATACTTTCTGGAGCACAGTTTATGGCATAAGGCTTATGTTGCTACCTGAAGGCAGAGCTGTGGCCAGCAGGTGAAAGAGTCTTTGATCTTTGATGAATGTCAGAGGTTCTCACTCTCTTCTCCAGCAATCCCCAGGTTCATTAATATCACTAAGACATGAATGCTACAAGCACTTTCATGTTTATAGTTACAAAATAATATAGGGACAGTACTACTGAAAAGGGTATGACAATATCACTTTTACCAACCCTCTCAGGCTTCATCTACACCGATAAACTGGAGACTGCCTGAGAATGTGATTTTCCACACCGGCAAGCCATGAGCACAGCTCTTGGCACGCTTTTTGACCTCTGCTGACCTGCACTCTCCCCAGCAATGCCCAAGCACAGCTCTGCAGTCAGACTTTTCCAAGGACCAGTCTCACTAGGGAATTGGATGCAGTCATCCCAATTTGAGGGACTAAAATGCTTATTAGCTCAGGCGCGTTTCACTCTGTGTCAGCTGCCCAGTTTAGCATCCAGGAACTGTACGTTCAATTTACTAGTGCAGATCATGCCCATGAGCTCAAAACACTTGAGCCATACATTGTTTTAGAGCCTCTCTCAGCTGAAGCAGCCAGGATGAGATTTTGGGATGGCTTGGGAGAGTTTCAAAGGACCCTGATTTCATAGTTCAGCAGGTTGGAAAAACAAATCATTGTCAGAAACAACAGCAATAAACACGCCTTCAGGGGGGGGGGGGGGGGGGAGTGGGGAAGAAGATTCATTTCATTCCGAACTGTTGCAGCAGGAACCTCCAACAACACCCCATGGTGTGTCTGCTGACGAGTTTTAAGTACCAGTTCTATATGGACACCTTATGCATCTGGGGTGAGTTTTACTTCTGAAGTCAAAATTCTGACAACAGCCACTGTTTTATGAAAAGCCTTTTTTTTTTTCTTTTTAATCAAAGAAGCAAGGGGAGAAAAACAGATTTGACTGCAAAGCATCTGTTTCCAGAGTTCCCATCAATCAAATCCACAAAAATAGTACCATATTATCATTTCTGTAAATTCTAATAAGGTTGATGGTATTTTTCATCTTCATGTTTAGGCACTTAAGACTGAGAATTCAGAGTTATGTAATTTGACAAAGTCTGCAGAGAAAGTAATTTTCAGAGCTCAGGTTAGTCACCAGCTCCAAGAGTGCTCCAGCTCTGAATGCTGGCACTGAACTCTCTGCTCTGGTAAAGGAGCAAGCAGGCTCTTCAGCAAACTTGGCTTGGACTCTGGCAACTAGACGGTAGGGAGCACTGCAAAGGCTTTGCGGTGTCACCGCTGGCTTTGCACTGTGATTTGCACAGAGACAAGTGAACAGAGTAAAAAGGCCAAGAACTAAGGATTTTTTCTGAATTTTTTTTTTTTAATTTTTTTATTTGAAGGATACTGTGAAAATGAAAAGGCCTAGAAATTTCTTTAAAAAATAATTTAACAATCCCTGATATTTTTCTTTATATTTTTCTGCATCAAAATTTGGGAAGATTCTGGCTAGAGGCCCTGTGCCTTTACAAAGAATAGCTGAATTATTTCTTCATTGCTAAAAAGACACAGAGAAAAGATGAATCACAGAAAGAGTACATGGACTAACACTATAAATTAAAGATAATTTTAAAAAACTTTTTACAAGTGTAAAGAGAATCACAATTGAATAGCACCAAAATAAAAACAATGGAAGTAACGTTGAAGAGAGATTAAATTTCTTCCTGACTAGAAGGCATTAAAGAAGACTCATATAGTAATCAGAGTATAACAATCAGGCCAGCACAGTATCGTTGAGAATACATATTCTAGTGACTAGAGATGATTACACTACTAAGGAAAATAAATTAATTTTACTTAAGCTGACTTCCTTAATCTTCAAGGCAAGTGTTCCTTTGACTAGTCTGACACAGTTAAAGTAGTACAGATACTCCCTCCATTATAACAAGCATTGGCAGACTCCGTAACTACAAAGTGAGCACTTTCACTGACCTAATAGGCACCATTCCTTGAAATTTGGACACATGGAATGCACTCAAGCTTTTACATCATCTTGCAAGACAAGATATATCATGAGCACCATTTAAATTGATTTACATTGTGAATTAACAGTATTCCAAAGTAGACATTTTGCAACAAAGCTAAAGTTCCAAAAAACCCTAAGAGCAATGGCTGCAGGAATTTTCACCTCTACGAATCGATATCATTATTAGAAGCAGCAATTTCTGAAATTTTGCCAAGGGCAAGCAGTACCAATGTCAGCTCTTGCCTTCCAGAATTTAATTTTTTTCAGAAAAAGTTTTCTTAACATTTCTGCATTTTTGAGAATCGAAAGCCTCTGCTGCAACTCTTTATTGAGAAGTAATCTCTGTTCTAGAACATTTTTTAAGTTTTGCAAATATATTCACCCATACTATTTCTGGCATAGCAGAATTCTGGTTTTGTTTTGGTTTGTTTTTTTCCTAGGTGTTAGAAGACGACGAAATAATTACAGCTAAAGCTTCAACAACATAGTTTTACAAAAACTGAAAATGAATGATAAGGAGAAGGACATTTATACTTGAGAACAAAGGGGATTCAGCAATGTACATTCACACAGTCATAAATTATTGTGTTGTATCTAACCTGTCACAAGCCATATGTACTCACCCACACTGTAATAAAGCTTCAGCAAGTTTCCTGAATTTCTCAGCTAAAAATAAGGTTTTGGGAACAGAGGGAATTCAACATTTCACATCGTGGCCTTTAATGCATACTCAAAATCAAATAATTAGTAGGACCAAAGATAGGAATAGATCTGGTCCTCCATGCAGGCTTGCATTTCTTAAATTGTTTTCCATATAGAAAGGCACAAAAGCTTCTGACAAGCAAAGAAAGAAGGGACAGGTCAAATCTGTGTTAGATTAAATGGTTATACTGTTAAGTTTTACCATATGTTGATTGTCCAAAACATTATAAATATAATTGAGTATAAAATATTTTTTATACAGAGAGGTGTTCAACCAGTACAAATTAGCTGCAATTAAATCCTGCCCTTGCTGATTACTGTATGTGTTCAACTGTCAGTCTCTCATGTCTACTCACGCTGCAGCTCATTTCAAGCAATATCCAACCGTATACAGATTTCAAACAGATCTAAATCACTTCAGTCTAGTAAGGAAGAAACACAAGGTGACAGTGAAATTCAAGGCACAGACAAACTCCATTCTGCCACGAGTCACAAGAACGGGATGTGCGGAGACGGTTAAGCTGAATGGGGCACCTTCCACCAGTGGCTAAAATTTTTGTAGGATCCTCAAGACACATATAAATGTTTCTGGACAACAACTACACTCCCCCTCTTTTTTTTGTGTGTGTGTGTTTAATGTTAATGGAAGATGCCAGATGGATGCTTTTGGAGGTTAAAATGCCCTTTTTCTATATTCAGGGGAAGTTCAGCATAGTCAGCTGCAGGAGTAACTAAATGAATGTAGCCCGTTACTGCCTTCTTTCAAGGGGTAGAAAAGTAATTCTATTTCCATGCTCATTCACTCTTCATTTCTTGTACTGATTATGCCAATTACAGCAGTCCTTTTAGCAATGCGGGCATCTGCCTCCTAGAAATCTTACCTATCTGTTTATATGCTTGCAGGTACTGACAGCTGTAGAATGGATTTGATATAGATCATTTAACTATTCCCAACGATGAACAAGGAGATAAGCTACAGACTGAGTGGTAAACACTCTGCCAAGTTATTTATACTGTTTCTCCCTTAGCGTGCTCCTCTCCTTTACTATGGGATAGAGACTGCATAAACTTATATATATATATACACACACATAAAATATATATTCTAGAAATTTCCTTTAAGCTGGAAGAAAATTTTGGACTGTCTTTACTGCAGATACACACAACTGTCACAAATGTGGGGGCCGAAGAGAGAACTGCATCTAAATAAGATGTACGACTGCACATCTGCTAACACAAAATCTAACTTCTTTGCCTCCAAAACTCATTAGCTTACAATTATTTCTTTTTCAGTATAAAGAATGTCTAATTCATACATTCTGCTTAGTTCCCTGGTGAACACACGATTTCTTTTCAAATGAAATTCAAATTCTGTATTCTCAGAGTCCTAGTCAACTTGACCCCTAAAGAACCTCATCTTCATTTTTTTCTTCTAATGTGTCAGCTTTCCTTTCCTGCTTATGGTCATCTTCTTCCCTGGGTGACTCCAAGGGTTTCCTTACGTCGACCTACATTGCCAGGCTCATCTTCCCTCATGTTTTCGCTTCACTCAAGAACTTAAAATCTCCCCTCAAAACTTGTTCTTTTCAGTTAGCTTCCTAATATAGACCTTAATCTTTCCTCTTTCCAAATGTTGTCCCTAGATTTTAAGACTCTTGCTTAAGCTTAAATAAATTAAAAAATTAACAAAAAAAAAGTCCAGAACTAAATGGCGTTAACAAGATGCGTACGTAAAATAGACTGATTTCATGGTATTTTCCTTCTTCTTACTCCTGTTCTTTACTATTATTTTCTCCTGTATTTTAATCCCTGTTGAATCTAATTTATAGGCTGTGATTGGTATGTTTAAAATAGTCCTACTTTCAACCTGAAGGGGTTGAAAGATGTTACTCCTTTATACTGTAACAGTATTATTTTGCTTACAGTAGTTGCTGTTCAGAATATCTATGAAGTTCCAAATGCAGTAACAGCAGAAGTAAATCCTTTTTAATAATGAACTGATTTTAAAATATACCATGTTATTTCACATGTAATAGTAGCTGCAGTTAAAGCCACGCTTTCCTGTGAATAGAATATACATGAATAACAGAGGTTTTTTTACATGCCACATATAAAGCAGAGTACTGACCTGCATACAAAACCATTTAACATATTAAGGTAAATGAGTCCATTAGGAGGGAGATTTGCCAGGGAAGAAGAGACTAGGACTTGGCATTAACTCTTGGGCAAAGTCTATCAAGCAAAATGCACTTTTTCCTTCGGAGCTGGACTTTGCCTTGCAGGCAGAAGGGAAACTGGAAGCGGGTGGCAGGGCTGTGTTCAGAGCCCCACTCCACAGTGGTGACCACATTTGCATACAACCGACTTCATCAATCAGGAACATGCCTTGTGAAATGTAACGGTTAAATAAAGAATAGCCAAGAGATGAAAAGGAAACTGTGCTCTGAGCAACAGCAGAGAATGCAGAAAAAGAAATGAGAGAAAAAAATACTCCTCATTAGTCTTTCACCTCCTGAAATAGTTTTCAGTATAGTAAAAAGAAAGTTAGCTATACACAGTGTAGCACTGACTCATGTGCTTCAGCCAGGACATCTCATAAGATCCCAGTACTGAGAGGAAAAGTGTTTAAAGTCTTAGGTTTGTTTTTTGGGTTGGTTGTTTTTTTTTTTTTTGGCGGGGGGGGGTGTTAATGGTAAACAAATCCTATACTTTTTAATTTGCTTGAAAATTCTTTAGGAGACTCCTAAATTGGGCAACACAAAAATATGTTCACTTCTGAAAATCCTGGCCATCGTCTCCAAGACTGGATGCAGTTTGCCCTCTGTGCTTTGAGACTGAAAATTCAAAAATGCAGACGTACAATAGCCAAGCTGCCCCTTTTTATCTGGAGGCTTTGGGTATCCCTCAAGACTTTTATATAAATGTAGTGCACTCTGGTTTACATTAGAAAAGGAAACATTTATCTTATCACATTGATATCGGCTCAGTACAATATTACATTCTGGAATAAGAAAATATTGCAACTTTTCTTGAAAAGGTCAAGAGGTACTGTTTATCTTCGGGGCATAATGAATTACATCGTATTGCCTTCCTAAGAACTCCAAAAGAACAGAACATGTTTTGACGCATAATGCACAACTCAGTGCTCTGAGACAGTAGGTGGAATAATAAACAAAGCTGTAGTGTAATATTTTGAGCTTCAAAATTCTGTATAAATACAAAGCTATGCAAGAAACCTGGTTAGTAGCTAGTGCTTTTGCTATTAAAAAACCTATGTGGGACAGTTCTAATAAGGGATGACCTACGAATCTCTGCAACCTCTTAATTGCATCCTAAATTAAAGTTTACTTATTTACATTATTACATATTAAACTTTATAGCCGCTCAGCAAGGTAATGTAACAGCTAGAAGTTTCTGGCTTCCAGTTTTATAGTCAGAACACATCTTGTTATTTATGAAAATCACATTCCCTGTTATGTCTGACTGCTTAGTTTATGCTGCAAGGATCGCACTCTCAATTCACTGTTATTGATCACTAAATACTGCCCACTGTTCTGAAATGTTTCAAGTTAAGTTTTACAATGACTGATCTTAAGAGAAAAAATTAGATTATGATAACTTAATCTGAAGTCCCAATAACAGAGACTCATGTCTCCTCACATTTCCTGCACCAAACCCAGTAACTTATAAGTGGAAATTTTAGTGGAGAATCTATGATGATACTTACCAGGCAAAAAATGTTTTGCCCACAGGAAACAATGAAAACACAAGCAAATTTTTAGTAGCCTTATCTTTCAACAGAAGTTCATCTATACCCCACAAATCGCCTATGAGGAAAATTTAGTAAGAAGTAATACGTGACTTAGTCCTACATACTCATTTTTGAAAATGAGTGAGACATTGAACTAACAAATGAACAAGGGTCTGTGGAAAAAAAAGAGAGTTAAACTAGAGACTAGGGGCAACCCAACGCACTTAAAAGATCTCTAGTGCTCTGCAAACTTCTGCCTGCAGTCGTATTTTACCTGGAGTATCATGAAATTACAGCACGTAGAGGCAGACTGGAGCAGTAATCTGAAAGGGAGACATGGGTCTCAGCATGCCCCTTTTTTGCTCAGAGCTGGGGTGCTTAGCTACTACCTTCTAGGCAAGACTCTTGCAAGGATCTTTTCCTTACTCTGTTCAGTTCAAATTCAAAACAGTGATCACAGTGCTCAGTTTTTACTTTACCTCTTAATACGGGAAAGGAGAAGCACTCACAGAGCTGGAATTTGTCTCAGATGGCAGGTGAGAGCTAACAGCACCAGCTCTTGTAATCTGCTCACTCAACACAAGAACTCACATTTCAATTCATTCTGTCATGAGATCTTGAAACACACAGCGGTCAGAGGAGTATCACTAGGCACGGGGTGCTCTAACCCATACTACAGATCTTCAGCAATGTGGGGAAAAAAAGAACATGAGGAGACAAACCTGCAGTCCCACCTACACTAAACATGCAGGACAGACAGGAAGACCTTTAACTTCTGTTCAGTTCAGAAAAGAGATAAGAAATAGAGAAGAGGTGAGTACAGAAATCTTCCTTCCCGTTTGTGTGTACTGGGTCAATAAGAAAACAATGAAGACCAATACAAACTGTATTACCTGAGGGCACTAAGCCTCCATCAGACCTACATACGGAAATGCCACAACAGTGCCAACGGAACAGTTTCAATGGCAAGATCAGGCAAGATCTCCATACTGAAGTAGGTACCTGAAATAAAGTAGCTGAAGAGACTGAGCTTGAACCTACCTTGTCTTGAAGAAAAAATCACAGCTAGATCAATTTTCCAAAGAATATGCCAAACATAGAAGTTTGTAGAGTAAGTCAGGGCTTCATTTTTAGGTAAGAATTCTTACCCCATCATACAGAAAAAGGGAAAAAGAAAAAAAAAAAAAGAATTCATTGTAAGAAATAAAGAAATATTAACTGGAGTATAACAATATGGATCTTATGGTTGTGGGAGCTGGAGACATGATCAAATTGAATAAACAGACAGGGAGTAGGGATCATAGAGTTGTTCAGCAGTCAGTTTGGAAAACTATTTGAGTCTGGCCTGTCATATACAGAAGTTAAGTAACCATTAGAAGAAAGTAGAGTGAAAATAAAAAGACTGTATTCTAAAAATTCTGAAAACTAATCTTCATGAATTCTTTTGTTTTCTGGTAGATCTCTTCTTTCCTCTGTTTTTCCCAAGGGAACCGAAAAAGCTAAAGCATATCAAATTATTTAACGTCTCATCAAAGATATCAAGAGATGTTCTGTGGAAGAGGGAATAATACACATTTTGGTCAAATTTCAAGACAATGACCACAGCTGCCTCTGTCCAAAACTGCAATGAACAAAAACATACAGAAGACTCTTTCTGTTCTGGTTTTCCTTCCAAAGTATTTTTACTTCCTTAAAATTTGTCACAACTGAAGCAAAAGCCAAAAGGAAAAATTACAAATGCAGGAAAAATAGGAAGGTTAGATTTTTAATAACTCACTATCAGATTAATGATAAATATTAATAGCCTTGAATAGGGCTATGCCCAGTTCTGCCAGTTGGCTGATAAGTATGTTTATCTGAGTCTTGAAGCACAGTTTTTGTTCAGAATACTCCTCACAATTTTAAGGAGAGTGCTTAGTATGCATAAAGTGTTTAAAATCCCTAACAAATTACCTCTGGTGTCCAAACTGCTAAAACAATAAGCTAAATTCATAGCTATAAAGTAGTAAAAATTAAATAATATAACCCATAATTCCCACAGTTAGCCAAATCCTATCATTTGTCCCTTACTAATTAAGAAACAATGCATGTAAGTGGATAGCTTTGCTTTCCACATCTTTTAAGGAAAAAAACCCCTTGAATTTAAAACTAAAGAAAGTTTTCTACTTTGATTTTCTACATTTCATCTGACTTTTCTGCACCTTGCTTAACTTTTATCAGGTCCTGCCAATGGTTTTTTCTTGGGTTTTTTTGTTCTTTCAAAGTAGAGCCATTTGGCATCCACAAATTTCATACTGGATTTTGAGAACCAAAATCCATAAATGTCTTTTAAATACAGAGTTAAAAGTTGTTCCTTCATACCCTTTTTGGATATACCAATACTGGATAACAGTGTTGATAAATTATAATAATTCAGACCTGCTAAAAGGACTGCCTGTATCTTCAGTAAGTCAGGTCACCATTCTCTGAGGAGGAACTGAGGATACTCCTGGACTCGCTGGGCATCTTAGATTTAACACTTGGCCTCTCAGAGCAGTTTTCATCTTTTAAAACTTGTTTTTGGCTTTAAGGAACATTTCTGAAGGGCTTGGCTAGCTCCAGGCACTTAACCCTGGTTGTGCGCTTGCAGTGCTCCAAAGGCTGTGGCTGCCAGCTAGGAAGTCACCGACAGCGCTGACGCAGCGACACGATAGCCTGCCACAACGTGGTGGTGTCCCAGACTGAAACTGCATCCTTGATGCGCCCTGCACGTTTTGAACAAACACGAAGAAAGAAGGTACTTTCTGTGGATCTAAGGGAATTTTGGAGGCCAGCTTCGGAAGCAGGAGAGGGATTGAGAAGAACAACAAAGTTATGAACCAAGTGGATTTTATTATCATTATTCAAGTACTTCCAACCTGTATTAGTAGGTGATGCAGCAATTAGTGGTCATCCTTGGACAAGGCAAAGTAAGAAAAAAGCAGTTTCTGCCTTGAGGAATCTTTCCAATCTCATTCACATCAGAGGGACTGTTGGAAGTTACAGTTAGCCCTTACAGCACTGGTCTGATCATTGGCCTATGTGTAAAAAATACTCGATACTCTGTGCCATTCTTCTCTTATGTTGCCAGAGAAAGCTCTTCTCCTTCAAACCAAAGTTTCTCTATTAAGCCTCAGGTGGATATAAAAGGGCCTGTAAGGACGAGAAGGACAGGAAAAGCCCCTAGGACACTTACTGCAGTTAATCATCAAAAGGAAGAAACAAAATAAGATATTTGCTCATCACATTATATAGAAACAATTAGGGGTATCAGGCCCTGCTAACAGATTTTTATTATTAGGGAAATCATTAAAGAAGAGGAAAAACTCCAAACAGAAATTACAGAACATAATGCTAGACGTTGGATAAATGCAGTGCACAGACAGACTTTGCAATAGTTTGGAAAACATGTTCAAGAAGGTTAAGGGGCCACTGAATGAAAGTATAATTAAGTTTTGCAGTGTAAAGTTTCTCATGCATCTATTGTGACTCAACGATATAAACCCAAAAGGTTAAAGAATATTTTACATATCTATTCACATAAATGGTATGAAGACAGATTTTTGGCCTCTCTTTAAAAGCAATGAAAACCAGCCCAAAAATAACAGGGTAAGGCATTAAGAGAAGGTTTTAGTAGCAGGAATCCACACAGTAGCAAAGCTGGAGCGTGCTAGCTACCTTGCTGTATGCAGATATGTCCTAATTTACATTCTGGGATACTTTAGCACCTGAGAGGATTAGTATCAGAACATGTAAATGCGTCTGTGCGTCACAATCACTATTAAAATGGGGTTAGTGCAGGCTGATATACCATACTGGTGCTTCAAAGATGCTTACTGGCAAGCTCTGTTATAGGAGTATGCCACATTTTCTCCCCCAGATTCATACTTCTGAATGTTATTATCAATATATATATAATGTGTTTTTTCTTCTTCCATTTTTTTCCCCAAGCAGCACAAGGGGACTGACTTCTGACCCCCTGGTTTATAAACTATTCCATGCATACACCCAAACAAAAATTGTCGAAGTTAACTTAAGAATGCAAGGTAGTAACCTAGGATAATATAAATTGCGGTACGTTTTAAAATCATCCTTAAGTAAGAGTTGTCAATAGAAACAAAAGAAAGTTATGGTTTTACTTAAGCAGGATTGTAAGTGTGGTAATGAATGGAAGGAAAGAGGATAGCCAAACATCTTTCATTATCCGAAGTAATGTCATCCAGCGGCCACAGCATCAAACAGCAGTCACATGATTAGAATTGCTCTGAAGCAGCAAAAAAGCACATTGGTCACTCAGGTCTTTTTGCAACACAAGATGAGTTTTTACTGAATTTTTGTTCTTGACTATGGCAGCTCTTTCTGCTCCCAAGCGCACATCCTTGAAACTCCATGGCGCCCTCCTCAACCCTCCCATTATGGTTCCTCCTCTCTCCTTTAACTCTATATTGGCTGGTGTACATGCATGCGGAAACCTGCAGCTTCATCTCCCTCCTCTGCTCCTCGCCTTTATTTTCTTCTTTCAAATTCTAATCAACAAAACACAGACAGTTCATTTTCCTTGTATCACAGAGAACATCATCTAAACGAGGCAACGGTCCTCTGAAAATAGCCCCTACAACATGCAAGTGGAGCCAGCTGCCATCTTTAAGAACAGCCTGTGATCTCAGCCGTAACAGAGGAGTTCCTGTCTCCCAGC
>NC_044008.1:29135096-29165096 GCF_900496995.4 Aquila chrysaetos chrysaetos
GATAATTAAGTGCATAAACCAAGGTAAGATTAGCTACGGTTTCTTTTAAGTGGTGTAACAAACAGGAAATACATTGTTAAGGTACAAATAAAATGAAATAAGATGAATTCATTACTCACATTTGTTAAATTTCTCTATAAGAAATGAGAAACTTCATCTGCTAAATCCCTCTCTTACATTTAAATCCAACAACATATTCTGTATTACTTATCTGACATTTAAAATTTTATAATGTCTCTAATTACAACAGCTTTGCATTTTTACCTGTGTCATTCAAACAAATTAGACAAGTCTTTTTGGTATATAGTTTACCAGGTATTACGTTAGTTTGATTCAATATAGGAATGCTACTCTGTATCAGTTCACTGGATCAATCCAATCTAATCTAAACTCATTAATCTAACTGAAAAATGTTTAATTAGAAGGCAGGGGGAAATTTCTGTTCTTCTGTTTTGGTTTGGTAAGGAAACTCATCATGTGGGTGACTCATCAGAAGGAACTCAGAAAGCTCCTAAATACGAATGTATAGCCAGAGAATAAAGGAGCCTGTTACTAAGAGGCAGAGGTCCAGTACTCTTCCCCTAGGACAAGGCAGAGCGCTCGGACATGCTCTCCTCTCTTTCTTGGCCAGTACAGCAAGAGCTCTGCCACTTTATTGCCCTTAACACCGAGTTTGCTCTCCTGTTTCAATATTCTTTAATTGATGAACACAGATATGCTTTTGCAGGTTAGCGGTGCTTCTTGCCATTATAAACCCACTATTTTTGTTGTCCCTAAAACAGAGGCTACTTCTGTTATGGCAACACGAATGTCTGAATACCGTGGATCAGTTCACTAGCTATGTGCTAATATACCAGCCTGCAGAACCTGACTTCAATGGACAATCTTCACTCTCTTGCATTTTTGCATTTATACAGATGGTTAGTAGTACAATTTGCCCTTCAGCCACTTAGCAGTTGTCAAAATTAACAAAGGATGGAGTTATTAATTAATTACAGTAATGTGTATATGCCTAAATTAGGGCCCCATTAGATTTGACACCACACATGTATGGCATAAAAAGATCAGGCAAACACACAGTAGGAAAGAGTGAAAGGCAAGGACAAACAGTGTTCCCTGTTACTACAAATGCAAGCGTTTCAGTCCACCCATGGACTAGCACTGCTGGGCTCGCTGTAGACACCGCATGGATGTGAACTTCAGGGACAGCAACAGACATAGTGGATTTACAGGTTTTTACGGAAAACTCCTCTCAAGCCTAATGGGCAGTGTGGAAAAGAACATGAAGGTGGCTGAACAAAAAATGGAGTAATCAGCAATGAAGGCTGGCATTACCGGCAGAGTAGAAATGAAAGTCATGGGTTTGGTAAAACTATCCAGGAGATGAGGTTGTAGGAGAAAGGGGGAAGGGCAGATTTGGAAGTACTGGGAACCTGTAAGAAGTCCAAAATCCTCCTTTCATCCCCAGTTCTTTGGGTCTGATTATGGACGAGGAGTGAGTGTATGAGAATGAAAAGACTAAGTCACACAAGAAGAGACAGAATCAGAGATGAGAGATGAAGGGTTCTTGGAGTTTTTATGGTCTTTCGGAAGCCAGGAAAACACTGTAGACAACAGGAACAGAAAAGAGATGACTATATATTGGATAGCTGTGCAATCTGAGATTAGTGATTAGAAGGAGATGGAAGGAATAATGCAGGCGTGAGAGAAAAGGAGAAATCAGATTTAGGACAGTAATGCTGATTTTCAGAGATCTGCACCAGTTTCAACAAAGGTTGCAGTCCTCCTGCCAGATCTTTCAGTGAAATACTCAGCAGGGATAAAGCATTCTCCTTACAGACCAGGAAAAAAAAAAAAAAAGTGAAAGAACTTTAAGATAGTTGACTTCAAAGAGATTTACCTCCCTTGTTATTCTTGTACAGATCTGAGAGAAACTCTTTACTGTTTAGAAATGGTAGCAACTACCAACATGGTAGAAACTTTTAGGGTGTGACTACCGCTATTTTTACCACATGAATGTTTGAAATCACATTGATGCTTTGCTCAGTAATGAAGATTTGAAATGTTGTTTTCCTCATTTAGAATCTAAAAATGACAGCATCCCAAAAATTTATGCTTAAAGTACTTACTTTTTTACTGTTTGGGATCACAGCAGTTGGTGTTCACTACTTTCTAAATGCAGTCCAACACCAGTCAAATGGAGAGATACATTGCACTGGATGTCCCACAGCAGAAAACTACAGAGTATTCAATAATGAAAATCCCACAGCTTTTATCAGACCTCCTAAACCACGACTCACTTTTCATTTAACAAAGATAAAAGATGACCTAGAGGTGACCTAATTATTGGGCAGCATGGATCTTGGGGAGGCCAGGATTCAAGCTGTTCATGTTCAGATGTAAACCGAGCGATTTGCATAAAATGTGGATTACAACCTAAGAGTATGAAGTTGTGTAGAGGTAGGTGGGAACGAGCATTTCTTTGAGAGCAGTTCTGTTTATGTTACAGCTTCTCAGTTTGCATTTCATAAAACGACCTTTCATCTTTTCACCCTTTGCTAGGTGAACTCTCTCACCAGCCTAGGCAGCTTATCGCTGCTGTCAGGAAAGGTGTTAGCAAACAGTGTGCATACCCTTTGTACATGCAGTTACAAACAAACGAGCAAGTCTTATAGTCTTCATTGCCAAGTGGGAACCATATCTACAATTGCAGTCTAAATACAATCAGGCTAGCATTCACATTATAAAAAAACAAGGACCCTTCTTTCCAAAGCAGAGATTGTCTTCTGTGCTGATTTCAAGATGTGTATGAAACTGTACAAACAGCACTTGTATTTTTTTTCCATAATTTGTGTTCTAAACTGAGTTTTTCCACGGCAAAATAAACTTAAGGAAAATTACAAAGCTGAAACAAACAGCCACACAGAACGGAGACTTCTAAAATACTCGGTCCAGATGCCTGTGCCTCAAATTTATAGTGATGTAATACTACTGGAGTACATGATTTTAGGCCCAAAATATTGTAAGTGGAGCTTCAAAAATACTAGCAAATAGTACCAGAAGCTGCCGTGAAACTGGCATGATAAAAAACATTAACAATTTCAGCCTGTAGGACAAAATAAGAGTAGTGTGGATCTGCTAGGATAAGCTTTGAAAGAGTTTGGGAATATGGGGATGGGTCGTCCAAATAATGTCCAGTTGGAAGAACACGTAATCCTCCTTGGAAGTGACCTGACTAGCTAAAAAACAAGGTAAGAGACCAAGGCCAAAGCTATGGAAGGAATATGTCTGAAGGAAATCTGTTGAGTAGAAGGTTTAAGGTTTAAATTTAATGTTTCACAAGGTATAGCTCACCAAAGGAAAGGGAAATATAAAACTAGATCATAAACTGCCCTCCAAAGGCAGGAGGGTTAGGATGCTAGGGTTTGGCCACCACAATGAATGCACAGGGAAAAGAACTATTGGGAAAAATGGTCAAAGAAATACAAAGTTATCTAAGAAACTTCTCCTTTGGAAGAAGCTAAAAAACACATGCAAAGACATGCAAAATGAACAGGACAGCACAAAGACTGGAAAGAGCAGAGCTCCTGAAGTAACTATCAAAATTGTCGCTGATCATTATCGGGGAAGATGAGTGTCCCTGGTAGTACAACAAAGGAGGAAATATGAAGAAAGATATGAAGTGCATGAGAGAAGGTGGACCTAAACGGTTATAAAAGAAGATAAGAGATGATTATGAAAAAAAACACTGGGGTGAGAGGGGAAATAGTAAGAAAGACTGAAAATGCATGGTTAAATATAATTGTGTGCGTCGCCTACCAGCAACAGCCCATCTCAGCACCCCAAATCCTCAGCAAAAGGTACAGTATGTAGCAACCTGTCTAACGGTTGCATTCAGTTTTAACAGCAGGTGAAATCTAAGGCATAGCTTCCACATTGCTTTCTCTTCACATGTATAACCAACACCTCTGATAACCTGCACCCCATTAAAAGCACCCGCACCAAAATGTTCTGATAACCATCACAAGGAGGGGGAAGCAGAAGGGCTGTTGGAGGAAAGCAGGCCCCACGGGCACGTAACCCAGACTGCTGCTGGGCTAGAAGTGGTTTTGCTTTTCTCTGTTTCATGAATAAAATACAGGTTATGTGAGTGAATATACATTACTGCTTCACATACTGACTGAAAATGAAGTGGTTTTGTTTTCAGAAAACATTAGTTATAAACTGGTAGGGCTGCTGCCTATGCATGAACATTACTGTTACTTTGATATTTGTATTTTCAATTAAATATAAAAATCAGAGGTCAATGAATTATAACATTCACTAAGAATTGCTGGTTTTCTGATGAATCACAGTTACCACTGGTTCAGTTATTTATGTTTTAACGCTATGTGATGTCCAAAAACTGCTTGTCTAGTCCACTAATACATAAGCCATTAGCAAAGATTTCCCAGATAGTTTAAGAAAACAAATTCCAGCCTACAGAGCGTTTGCTGAATTGGTTTCTCAGATAATTTATTAGACATTTGTGTTTTGTGACTGGTCATTTAAATCACAGAATATTGCCTTCACTCCCTGGTTGAAAGATTGAGGGACTAAAACTCCTTAGCTTAAATAAGAAGCAACAAAGGAGAAACTGCAAGTACTGCTGTGTGGGCATACGTAATTCTGTTGAAATAGAAACAGTCATCTACTCTGAAATCAAAACATAGCATTGCAATAATAATTGATTTCATTAATTAGAAATGGGAAAATGTTCAGGATTCAAAGAAACATTTTTGTTGTGAACTCCAATAAGAAGACTTTCAGCTACAGAAACCAGCATTAATGCATATACACTATTATTTAATCAAGTTTTGTATACTTTTTAGTATTGATTTTAAAAAGAGTACCTACCTCACATAATTTACAGGCTGAACGCCCGGTGAGCAAGGTATGCAATTTGCTCCCTGATTCTCTGAACCCAGTTTCTAAAACCTGCCAGTCATCATTTAACCAACTAAAATGGGCAGCTGCGTTAGAGAAGTGATTTTTCACACAGAACCTAATGGCATCTGAACAAATATGAATAATATCTGAAATACCATTTTAGCAGTTAGTAGGGCTTGAAAATGTCTCTGAAATTTATTTGCTCCTGGCTGGCTTCTGATGTTAAATCCTGTAGACCCTGAGCAGGAGCAGTATGCTATTGCCTTGCCTTGAAGTGACTTGTAAGGAAGACGGTAACCCTTTCTTGGGTGGCTGGCAGAGGGCTATTCCCTGAAAAGAGGATTTTCCTGGTAAACTTGTGCAACCAGGCTTGTCAATGCATAGGTGAGATAGGGATGACATAGGGACAAAGCCACACAAGCTCTCAGTATTCTCCCTTCCCTTCCCTTTAGTAGTACATGCAAGAAGGACAGGTGCTCTAACGAAGCAATTTCCTCCCTTGAGCTGCAAGCCATGTGTCTTGCTACCTCGACTAGCATTATGTAATGCTATTTGAAAAAATCACCTGAAATTCCTATATCCCCAGTAACAAGAAAACCTTGAAAAAGATACAGAAGTGACCAGAATTCTCCTTGAAGAACAAGGTGTTTCACAGATAAGACATGGTTTGAATTCTTCAAAGTTAGGAGAAAAAAACAGGAACATGGGTGAGGGTTAACACTATGCATGTAATGAAGTATTAACTATAGTTTTGTGGTTTGGGTTTTTTGAAGATATACAACCTTTTTTAACATATTGATCTGCATCTTCCACTAGCAATCAGCCATCCTCTTTTTATGCATATTAAACGAAATACATCTTAACGTGATATGTTCATTTCAAATGATGACATGCCTGAACTCAATGTAGAGCTAATAAAAGACATTAGGTCTGTTAAAAGTAAAAACAAACCCCATTTTCTTTCCTCAGCTTCAGACTTAATGAAGTCATCAGGGTGCTGAAGCAGTCAGCAAATGCAAATGCTACCTTAAGGATTGCTTATACTGCAAACTTCAAATAGAAAGGGGTAGAAATAGGAGCTACTCAATCACTGGCTAACTGGGACTGTAGGTGTGAGATTTAGAAACACTATTAATAGGCAACTGTTAGAGAACTGGGAAATTTTTTTCATTGTTTCCATTTTCAGGAAAAAAAAATCCCCCCAAGCTTCAACACTGTGCAGTTCTACAATAAGGCATACATAAACCATGAGTAATCACAGGTGTTTTGTTAGTTTAGAAAAAAGGTACAGTGTTTATCAGATACATAGTGTGTTCCCTTAAATTTGCAGAGAATACGATTGTAATTCTTTCAGAATTTTAAAAGAATATACTGCCACTTTAAGACAAAAAAAATATGTATTCTTATATAACCAACAGGGACAAGTGGCAGAAACAACCAGCAGGGACAACAGGCCACTACTTCTAACTCTCTTGACACTGAAGGACTCTCTATTGTTATCTCACTGTTAAACTAATACCATTTTAAACTATTTACAATCATAAAACAAAGTCAGCAATCAATTTTAAGTTAATTTTTTTAACATGGGAAACATACCCATCTACCTGCTGAATAGATGAACAGGAACAGAAACAGAACATTTTCTAGAGGTAAATGAAGTTGGTTTTCATTGTATCAGTTCAAAAAAAGAGAACATAAGCCAGCAATTCTGAAGGCAAGGATTTTTCTAAGAAACTAAGATGGAGGAAGGAATACTTCTTACATTTTTTTTCCCATTTGCAAGAGCCCCTTCCATGCTGTTTGAAAGATGGAAGAGGACATAACCAGGATAGAGGCATAAATCGCATTTCCCATGCTACAGAGAAGACAGTATGTAATTTTTTCTGTACAGTTTGGAAAGCGTTATACTCTCTAATAGCAGATTAAACCATTGGAGAAAAAGGGAAACTGCTTTTCCAGTTTTCAGTCCCAGGTGAGGCAAGAGGAAGTGTTTTTTTATTATCGTCTGTACTGCAGAAAAGACTCCCATAAAGCAGGAAAAAAGACTGAACCGTCAGAACTTGGCCAACGTCAGGAAGGCAAGTTGATAGGGCTCCTTAAAACAGCAGAACTGAAAAAAAGTAAATGCAAAAGCAAACCTGCAAGGTGAGGTACAGAGCTAGGGCTCCTAATGTCTCTGATGGCACGGCAACCATGGCCTTTTCTGTAGTCCCTCAACTGCTATATGAAAGGAAGAGAACAGGGCAAGGAGTTGATTGAATCTGACAGGAAGGAAACACGATCCGAGTCATCCATATTATTGCCAAAAAGTTGTCCTCTAATTAAGCTACTAAATGTAGTTATGTAGTTTTCTTCTGCATGCTCAGAGTAAGCTAATGGTAAAGTGAGGACCTTCCTAAGGACAAGCAGCAGAAAACATCATAAAAAGTTCTAATAACAAAATGCCTTTTAGCATAGCACTCATTATAAAAACATATTCATATAGAGGCAGTCCTGTACGATAATCTTGACTAACAATAAATAAGATTTCAGAGATTTATATCATCGTTTTGACTTACTCCAGAAAAATCATCTATGATGTAAAGAACACTACTGTAATGTAGATGACACTACAGCCACTGAATATTATTCAGTTATACTGGATGCTATTTGCTGTTGGTTTTTTCTATCATTACTGAAACCTCTCAAAGACACAACATTCTTGGCTTTTTAGGAAACAGTCTTTTCATTGTACTGCTACAACACCTTGCACAACGGGGACTAAGAACGTGAATAAGTTTTTAAGGCTCAGTAATACAAATAGTTACACATCCAAGCAATTTTTTTGAAGTACTGCTGGTATCTACATCTGAGAAGGACTGTAACATCCTACTCAGTTGCATATGAACCTTCAAAGTCCTCGTATCACAGAACATCCCTTCCTGCTTTTATTTAATTTTTTTTTTTAAATACATATGGTCCTGAACATGTAAATCTGTCCATAAGTATTTAACAAAGACACCGATCTCTCATATCTCTTCCTAAGAAAGAAGTTGGAATCAGGTAGTATGCATCCTACTACATATAAAATTGGAAGCACATAAATTTTCAGTAGCTAATTTAAAGCAACAAATTTATGTAGTTTTTAAACATATTCACTTTTTTAAAAAACTGTGGTTCTCTTTGAGAGGGTATCTAAATTCTTAGATATTTTAACTAGCATCACAAAGAGCAGGATTATCAATCTTTTCATCAATGCCTGCTAAAATATATTCTAACCTCTTCTATTAACAAACCTGTTGCAAAATTGTGGTTAGAAGCGTTACAGGGGCATCTATCTAGAGACAGACAGAAGTTGACAAAAAGCAGGCAAAGCCTAGTCTTCTGCCCCAAGCAGAAGCAGGTACCTACAAACTAGTTTCTGTGTCAGTTTTTTTCATTTTTTTTTTAGGTTGTTTGGGTTTTTTTTAAACTTTCTTACCTCACTAAGATTTAAACCAGAAAAGTTGGTTTTCCAAGTGTGAACTGCATGACAACTCCGAAGGAAAATAAAAAAAAAAAAAAAGAAGAGAAAAGGTAAAATATTGAGATAGTTCTCAGGATGGCCATAACAGGGTATTTTCTGTACAAAAAGCTGCAATCATAACCCCCTCATACTATGATGTTGACCATAATGCTCGCTGTATTTCAATTCAAAAATTCACTGTTAACTTGTGCTTTCCGATATTTATTCATGTTTAAATCCCCCAATAACAGCACATGAGCTAACTCTACTTACTGTAAAGCATATTTCAAAGTCAAATAAAGTACCTCTTTGAAAGAACTGTAAGTGAAAAGTCTGAAAGTTTTCTTGAATAAAATTGTTTAGTATTAGAGGAAATTATGTTATACTGTACCATTCCTAATAGCATCTCATACTAATATTTCTATTCTTCATCTTGTCCAAAAAGTGTATTTGATTAAATTAGGCCAGAAAATTTGCTTTCACATGCACTTTTACTCTTGTATTTGACTAGATTTAATTAGAATAATATTAAAAATTGATCATCCATTTTTCATAAAAGGTATCTATTTAAAATCAGTACTTTATACCCTAACTTCTCTAATGCTTCTAGTTATACCTGTTACAACGCTACTGAAAAAATGTGTATAGTTTTCACAATAATCAGCACTTTTTATTTACAACATAAAATGTTTTTCAGTAATTTTTGTATATTAACGGGACTTTGTTATCCAAAATATACTCTAGTAGGCACAAAAGACTATTTTCTTTGATGGTTACTGGTTAATGATGACAGCCTTAATACTTTGCCAAGTGCAATTTGCAACTTGGTTTCTTAAGCAAAAGTAATACCCAAAGATGAAGCCACTCTGAGTTGTTTTTACATTAAATCAGTTTTATTTCCAAAAAGTACAAATGGAACTATGTTTTATTGTTAGAACTCTGAAAGAAATATATTTTTAGGTCCCCTTATTCTTGCAGTGATTGCTACCCCATCATACAGCAATTGTTTTAAAGATATATCAAGAAAAGTATGGGCAATTTCTGGCTAGCTATTTAAACTGCAGGCTTTACATCCAAGACATTACTGCTGATCGATTTACCTTTTGATTAGAATTCAAAAAACGTGTGGGAACAATATTTTAAAACCTGCACTTTTGAAATCCCATTGAACTAATGAGCCGGATCAAGGGACCACCGCTATATTCCTAATGCTTTCCATTTCTTGATCCTCTTCAATAGGGTTTCAAGAGCATATTTTCAAAAAAGAGTTCTCTATTTTTTGTTCAGTCATAATCAAATAGGAAATCAATGAACAGTCATGCCCTGGACTGCTCTAATTTGGATAGCTGGTCTGAAATGATGCTGTTTTCTTTACATACGAAGCAAAGATCCCCCCAAAATAAAGGATATTGTTGATTCAAGAGATGAACATCTACCCTGCTTGTTTTATGGTGACCTCAACATCCTGACCTACATTTGCCCCTGACTTTTTACTGCAGTGGGTGTTTTGGGTTCGAAGATGATGCAAGGGAAGGCTCTGAATTTCCACTTCTGTCATGCCACTGATACTGACTTTTGCACTGGGCTATTAGCAACCATCACTAGTTATTATTGCTTGACCCTGCAAAGTGCTGAGGCTCCTTTGGAGAATAACGGTGAAGGAGAATATTTAGGGATCATGATTAGTGGCAACACAATAAAATATTTAAACATGAATGACTAATTGCATCAAACCAGGCTCTCAGGCACCTTTTAAAAATAGTTCATCTTCATTTACTAAAACCGTTAGACATCTTGACAAAATTTTTAACAATACTTTCTATGCAAAAAAACAGTTTTCAACTGTAATTCAAGGGGGATATTGCATATAAAATTGTTTGCCAGTAACAGGCCAAAACAAAGAGGAACCTGTAGGTCAAACATAGTCTTACAGGCATAGATATAAGAAAGTTTACTCATTTAAAAAATGCCAACTTGTTTGAATCTTGCTGTATCTCTTAGTATGAGAAATAAAGAGCTGATTGATACTTTTCTTCTTCTGTGTTAGCTTACGTTTGTGGTTAGATTAAGACATGTTTGTGTCTGATCATAAGTTTAGTACTTTTAACAAGAGTTTTCCAGCAAGAGAGCTACACCAGACCAAAGCATGCATACAGCTACTTCAAATGGGTTATGAGTAAAGAAGCACAAGCTAAGATTTTGGGATTCACTTTGCCCCATAGCTAGAAGGGACAAGAACGGATCCCACAAGGATCCTGAACCAAAGGACCACCTACCTACTAGGCAAGAGCTGATCAGCAGGGAAGCATTTGGTGAATCACAGGGCTAACCTCATGTATATGTTACGCTTCTCCGTTGACGGACAGATGATGGTTACTTATGAGGTTTTATGGATCCAATCTAAAACCCTAACTGAGGTATCAAACACAACATTTGTAGCATACTGCTCATTACTACCACATAGGAAACAATTCAAGTGGCTGCCACTCGTTTGCGATAATATTACCAAAGTCTCACCAAAATCAATGGATCCATAATGGTGAAAGGGAGAAGAGAAAGATGCTAAAGCTATTAAAGGCAAGGAAGCTAAAAACATATTCTTTTCTCAGTCTTTTCATTGAGTCAATGTACCCTTTCCAACAGTTTTAATGAGGGCTCAATCACAGACTGCCTTTAACCCAAGCCATTTTCCCAAATCAAGCTGAATAAATCTGTTACCACAGCACCAAAGACCGGTTGTCTGCTGTGTTCATGAAGTATGTTGGAGGCACCCTGTTCTGCCCAAATATTTCCCTGAATCAAGTATGATTTAACAAGCTGTGAATAAGCTGTTAGCACAATTATTCTGGAATGTGGATTCCAAGAGGGAAAAGCATGACAATCCCCATGATGATCACTGGTGGTTACAGTAAGAAATATACACTTGGCAGTCTGCCACAAATTGGTAATTGTTTATGTGAACATCTTTGATTTATAGAAAACACGAAAGCTATCTTAGTCTAGTTTAATATCGGTTGTTACTGAGGCTCATCTGCTAGTAGTGAGAACACAGGGTGAAATTCGGGCTTCACTGAAGCCTAGGGCAAAAATCTAACTGAAGGTAACGAAGTGAGGATTTTGTGTGCAATCTTGTTGTGGTTGCTTGGGATTTTTTTGTTTGGTGTTTCATTTTTTTGGTGGTAGTTGGTTTTTGTTCTGGGATGAGTTACTCGGATTGGTTGTAAAAGCTTCTTTCTTAATTTTCTAATACTTTGTTTACCTCTTATCTCTCTCCCCATTCATTTACCTGCCCTGTTTGGAAGTTTTGTTAGCTGTAAGAATCCAAACTCTGCGTGCATCTGGAGCTGGATAAACTTAGGTGGAGTTCAATAAAATTCTGAGATTTCCTTTTAAAAGGAGATGACTGAACTCCACAACCAGGGTAACCACTTCCAGTCCTTTAGCTCTATATTCATAGAGCAAAGTATAGAGAATTGTATGTGCCTTAAATAGCATTTATGAAATTTGTCGAGCTATTAGTTCATATAATATTGAGATCTTACATTTCAGTATCTTCTCGAAATATAAAATAGTTGAAACATTTCTGTGAAGATATTATTCAAAATTAAATATTTAATTTCACATAATATCTTCAGAACATTTCAATATTTAATAACTATTCAGTTGAAAGGTTCTCCTTGTATCAGTAATGACAATGTAATAACCAGATCAAAGATCCCCACATGTAAACTGAGATGACATAATCATATACACACAACATATATTTCATATAATTTAGTCTATTTTGAAGTACATATTAAAATTCGTTAAGACTTGTAAGAGTCCTCCTCCACCTCCCAAGGTTTTCTAGAGTTACACCTACAGCATTTAGTGTAACACAGCATACTAGAAATGATACCTATAGCAGCCTCGACCCCTTCTTCCTGTCAACTCGGTTGGAACTCATGGGAACAATTGTAAACTGCAATTAAATTCTATTCTGTGTATCTGACAATCATAAAGTCTTATGATTTCTTTAGCTACATTATACAGCCATAACAAGGCAGAAATCAAATAGTCTTAACATGAAACTCCTTGCTTCTGTGTGTACATCAGACTTACAATATAATGGGACAGTAGCTTTCGTAGTATTAATACATTGCATTCGTCTCACTTAAGCAGCTGAGTAGAACCTTCTTATAATCATCTGGTTCGTGATCTTTAATTAATAAGTGCCACTTTGTACATTTTCTTCTCTATATTCAAGGCTATTAGCAATGTCACGTGATTTATCTGGCCAATGACAACTCTTTAACATAAATGAAACAAAAAATACTGAAATTCCCAAAGAATTACTCTCACTTAGGCTAAGAAATTTTAAACTGACATACACAGACATTTAACACTCAAACAGGTGGTAGAAACCATAAATCTGAAGAAATTAATCTGTTCGTGGCTATCTCTCAGAGATAAATGTAAAATAGCTATTTTAAGCAGATAAATTATTCAATTTTTCACTTTACAAACAAAGAACTATAGAGAATTTCTTTAATTACATAAAAAAGCACCTAAGTAAAATACGTTCAGTTTAATAGAAAAATATAACAAGTTATCTAATTCAGAATGGTAGTCAAATGCTACAAGGCTATCCCTCGCCATATGAAATTGTTTTTATTGTACCAATGTATTTAGGGTACTAATAGAACGTGCTTGAAGTCTGCCTTTGTTGCAGGACATTTGCAATGAATTCTTAATACGAGTGCTTTTTACTCAGAATTTTTATTCAGATTATTTGGATATACTTTGAAAAGACTGCAACAGGGTCTGCATCATAGGCATTTGCTATTACTACCTTCTTACAAGCTGCCAAGACTTACAGAATGCTTAGTAAACACGCAGCTTAACATTTGTAGTCACTGCTTGGGAACTGCTACAAACCAACAGATTGAATCAAGCCAACCCTGTACTTCTGTACAAGTCACAAAAATATTAGAAGATTCAGCACACAGACTTCTGAAAATGAGAAATATTTGCAAGGAGAACTATGAAGTTGAGCTTAACTTGTCTTCTTTATTTCCTGGAAGAGTGTGATTGAGAAACAAGACAGGATTTTAATTATGGGATTTTAACAAGTCTACTTTTCAAAGACATTCATTCAGAAATTTATAGTGATGCTTGGGTCATATTCAGTAGAAATACCATGCAGCACAACTACTACAGTCTGGGATAAATACACATGCATTTTTTTGTACAAATACACATTTGATGAAGTTTCTTGGCAGGACTTTTTTCTCTGAAGAGCTTATTTAATTTAGGTTTACTGTGATACACTCATGGAATATGAACACACCTAGCATTGATGTTTTCAAGATTTAAGCCATGGGTGTGTTAATCAAATTCAGATAAGCGTAGTAAGCACAAGTCAGGAATCACACCTGGACTTGGACAAAGAAAAACCATGTCTGTATATCTCAGGATGACATGTTGATTAAGTTTTGCTATCAACCAGAGGCAGACTTACCTACAAACTAAACTGACTTCTGAAATCTAATCCCAGCTCCACCCTAAACTGCTTTTGTGAATCAAGTCTTACACGAAAGGGTTACATAATTTAACTGAATAAATTATCATGATGACGTAATAACTTCTTTATAAATAAAAGCCAAACAAACTTGTTTCCAGTCCTACCTATCAACGAGCCACAGGATATCATTGTAAAAAAGTATAATTAGACATGGGAGTTTCTGTATCACTTCTGAATTATCATTACCCCCCAAAAAGTTCTTCTCCTTTTATGTAGGAATTACAGCCAGTTATATAAAGGGGAACCTGAAAATGATTGCCAAGTATGGATCATGTTTCAATGCCAAAGAAAAAAAAAACAGCGCTACTCTTAAGACAGGGTTCAGTTTTCCTTCGTGAAATTTTGACAAAATGTAGTCCATCTTTTGATAAGCGCACAGGCTATAGTTTCCCGGGATCCTGTCCTGCAGTTATGCTTAAGTGATGAGAATCACTTTGCCTGTTTTGCCTGGATGTAACATCTCAGCAATGAATCATCGTTGTCTTGCTTTAATGTAAAACCAATACCTTCAAGCCCTTTCATATTTCTGCAAATGCATCTAGGACACCATTTTCAAACTTAGGTACCTAAACCTAAGACACCCAAATAAGAGACTGTTCAAAAGTGCTGAGCAGATACAAAGTCCTCTAAAAGCAATGGTCTGTATTCACCATTGAATACAATTGATTCACATCACCCAAGCAGCAAAAATGAAGCATAAATCTTTCCTACCGAAATAGCCACAGATTGCCCCAACAAAATGAACCCCCTGGTAACACAGAACTGGATGCCAGGAAGAGAAGGTTGAGCAGACACCCATTTATCTGATCAACAATCAAGAAGGTGTGGGACCATGCAGATGAACACAGCACTATAAAAATATTGTTGTAAATTACTTTTTCTGTTTGACTCTTTCTCTCCTACAGCATTGTTTCCTTGAATCACAATGCAGTGCTAAATATTTGTTTTGCAATGCCTAAGGGAATATATGTATTGGCTGTAGCAACTAGACTGTACTGAAGGTTTTTTAGGGGATATTACAGAACTATTAGAAAATCTTCCAATTCTGTTAATGAGCAGAAATGTTCATTTTACTTTGAAAGGAAATCTGTAACACAAAATGTTCCCATATTCGTATTGAGTGAGAATGGCACTAAGGAAGACTGAAAAATATGCCAATCTTACTTGCTTTTCTTTTAGACATTATATTAAAAAAATTATGAAGTCATCCTTCTAAGGATTCTAAGATAACTTTAATCTAAAAATAAGCTGGGTGCTGTTCTCAAGCAGGGGTATTTTTTCTAAAATTGGGCAACACACTTCATTTCAACTTTGTCACTGGCTGCTTGAGTCACTGACATTTGTGAATGAAAAACACCCGTAAAACAATAATCAGTGCTGCCAAACCAAGTAGTCTGCCTACGAAAATTTGGGAATATTTATCCATGAAAAAATGACTAGCTTAGAGTATGATAAAATTAGAAGACTCATTAGTTAAACTGAAAAAAAAAAAAAAAAGAAATGTAAGAGGGTATTAGCACTAATTATTATTTTAAGTTATATTATTAGATTTTCTTCCAGTTTTGTGGTCTTTAGTGTACTCAGTTACAGCAGACTGGACCTACCTGCCTGCTCTTTCTCTTCTCACATAAGGCACTTAAGGGAAATTAATTCATCACTGTTTTATAATCGTTCAAAATATTACTACTAAAAAAATAAACACTCAAGAATACCAAGTGTCATGATTTTGAAGTCCTGATGCAACGCACCTGTTCAACTTCTACAGTATATAAATTAATATTCAGAATAAACAGGTTTGTAAAGACTAACAGTCTCCTACTTTCTGTAAAATGGAGGAACACATCATGAAAGCTCCAAACTAATGAATGAACATAAAAGTTACTGAAAACTGTTATAGCACAGTTGGGACAGGAACCAAAAACTACTCAGATCTCACTAATGCCCTAACAAGCTTTTAGAGAAAGCTGTACGCTCTTCTGTCTTATGTTAATGACCTAGGATGCTGTCCTCAGAAGTACTGAACACTTCATCTTCCAGGGAACCTCGGGTTTTGAGAGCTTTCAATATTTTGGAAGAGAAATTTTACCTAATGCACTTCTTCAGGCTTTTATTTCTCTACATTAGATTATTTCAGCTTCCTATTCTACCCCATTCAACACTGTCATGCAGCTCTACATCCAAAATTTGAGAAAATAAGCCTCAACCACTTCTTATTTACTTTAGTTACATGCCAGAGCACTACAATTAGTTATGTTACTGCCTTCCTACGTATACTCCACTGTAATTCTGTAAACCTTTATTCATGGATGGAAGACATATAGCTACTAAGCGAATCAAGGCTATGAACCTAAGTTTCCAGACCTATTTTCATTATTTATAAAAGAATAATGAAATACTTTTCCAGGATGTGGTAAAATACAAGAACTTTGGCCTTACCTATTTAATGCCCTTGACATTAGAAGCTGTGTGCAGACTGTTAGGCTGACAGACCCAGGATAGTCTGAAGGCTGGAGTACAAAATCAGTACAAGACATTTCCATCAACCTAGTATCATAGCAGATGATGTCAGAGGGAAGTTTTCAGAATGACTGAAGCTAGAATACTGTATTCATGTATTAACTATATTTGCAGTTGTTGCTCGTTAGCTGTTCAGTACCATACTATCACATTTAGTCACTCACAGATTGGGAAAATGTTATCGTTTCCAAGATAAACTCTCATTCTGTCTTCTGCAAGCTTTCTTTCTTCCCGTTTCTGCTGATCCCTTTTTGCCTCTGCCTACTCTTTTGTCCTTCCTTCTGCATCGCCCTTCCTTTAGCAACTCCCAAAGTCAGTCCTTATGGATTGTTTTGTTCTATCTTGTTCCACACGGGTTCTGATATTCTGCTGTTTAAAAGTAGTTAAAGCTAAAAAAATGCAACTATAATTTCTGTATTTGGTCTCTCCTTTCCCTGTTGCAGCTACCAGAACGGTGATCATACGTTTAATGTTAGCAAAGATATTACACTTGAATTTCAGAAATGGCCTATTCTCCAAATTGTTCATCCTCACAAAACACAAAGCTAAACTCTAATTTTCATTCCCATCCCACCCTAGCTATAACAGCTAAGCCCTCTAGTTTTACCCCTAAAGATCACCATACATAAAAATGCATCAAAATAACAATTTTCAGCAGACTGTTAGAGATAGACTGTTTAACTAGGCATAGAAGTTCATAACAGCTCTATTTCACTGCTATGATCTTGACATCTAACGTTTCGTGCATTCTGGGGAATACCATAAAATGAGATAACAGTGAGGACCAGGTTTTATACAGCAATCACAAATGTAGTGGAATTCCTAAACTGTTCATTCCCAGATATCGCTTCCATTTTTCCTTTTCATAGTTGCTATTAGTCTTTGTTGCTTAAACTACTGAAAACAGAGCTGTCAGTAAATTCTGAACTGGAAGCGTAATACTGAGTATTTTTTTTTAAATACTGTTTGTAAAGTTTCTTATGGATATAGATTCCTCTACACTTCATTATTTTCAATAACCTTTCTTCCATTCTTTCCGTATTTGCTGCCTTCCTATTCCCTGTAATTACCATCCCCTATCTTCTGTGCATTCCTCTTGTTCCTCCTGTAGATGTGATAGCCGATCCTCCCTTCGCAGTGTTCTACCAGTCTCATCCAAAATTACTGTGTTTTTAGACTTCTAAACAAAAAAATTTATCTTTTGCCCAAGTCTTCAGCCCTGGTAACCATCATAATATTCTGTCCTGGAGTCCTCTTGTCTCCTCCATTCCCTTCTCTCGATTCAATAAAGACTAGCAGGACAATTACTTTTAAATCCTCAACTGCCTACACATGTAAACATGTTGCACAAGCACAGCCAAAAGCAAAAGAAATTAAGAACATTATTTTAAAAATCAAAATATCATTTCCTACCAATTTGCAATGTAAATCTTGCAGAACTTTCCTGCATTAAAGCCCGAGTGATGCAAGCAGTACTGCTCTTCATCCTGATCCACAGGAATACAATAAACCTGCTTCTGCCAGAGACAGAAAAAACCCCACTCCTCATCTCACTTCACTTTTTAAAAGCATACACTCTCTGAGTCTCCCAGTCCTTCCCATGCATGATGCTGGGGCACCAAAGAGATGAGTGAGCACTTCCTCCTCCCCTCAGGGCACTTTAGGAGCAATCGACCAGCTCCCATTTTTATAATCCAGCTTTCCTAAATCCCTAATTAGAGACCCTACTTTGATGTGGGTATCTCAAAGCTGGTTTATAATGTATCTTTGTAATTTTGTCACTAATCTGCCTTCTCCACACCTACCCCCAAAAAATTGAACAAAAATGGAAAATAAACCGTCTCTAGCAGGATCACCACATCATACAACTATTTCACGAGGTTCTGGGCCAAACCGCTTTGGAGATTGGTGTGTCAAAAGAAGACACATTTTCAAAACTGAACTTTATATAAATGTTCAAAGTCTCCACCACTATTGTTTTTGGGTTTTTTCCTAATGATTATGTAGTGTATTACGTAACTTGACTGAAAATACCTGCCCAGGCAGGTATATGCCCAAGCTTTGATGTGCCCCAAGACAGAGTGCAGCTGTAAGAATTTGTCCATTTGGCTCACAGAGCTCAAGGAGAGCCTCTTAAACTGGCCTCATATATGGCTGCCTTAAAATAACAACTGCCTTTACTTTAAGCACACCAAAGCAAGTTTTCAAACCATTCCATTTTTGTTTTCTCTGTGTGCGTGCAAACATCTTTATCTCGCATACTGCATTTTTTTTCTTATGAGTTGCGGTGCTCATAGCCAGTGAAGAAAAAACAAAGAAAATACTGAAAGACAGCTTAGTGAAATACACGGCTTCATATTCAGGGCATCAGAACCATCTTTAAAGAGTATAAAGGAAAAAAAAAAGGAAAAAATTGTTTTCGCGATGAGAATAATATTTATAAAATTCAATCCCAAAACACATATGTTCTTGTAAGCCATATATCCTTTGTGTGCTTTATAGCATCCCAGAGAGTTCAGAACATGCAATTGTTAAGAGGGAAGACATATACAATACCAAAGTATTCTCATAGCTTCCTTCACCATGTAAAGCTGTTCCCAAATAGATCATTTTACTGATGTGCATTACAGCAAGCATCTTTCATCGGAAACACTTCAAACAAGGAAAATTCCACAAGAGAGAAGGCTACTGCCTAATACATTGCAGTGATATGACCTCTTGACCGCAAGTTTTTTGTATGTGTATCACAAAAGGCTCTTGACACCTGTCATTTTCAGAGATTAATAAAAACATTTTAAAAAAAACCCCTATAATAGTGTTTGAGCTGAAACAGGTAAAATCAGATGCAGTGCAGTACAGTACAGCTATTCATTTTAACCCCTTTCCCCCTTTCTATCTGTTTTAATTTTGGCTCATTATTACAAATTCTTACAGAAGGCAGATCTATTGTATTAAAATTCACCTCTTTTTTGAGCGGCTTCAGAGCAGAAATGTTACCTTAATTTGATAAGAAACTCTTCTATAAATTTGATATGCACAGCTAGCTAAAACTGCCTTTTAATTGATTTCTGTGACTTCCATAAGGTGGAACAGCATAGGTACTGGAAGGTATCAGTAATGGAAGGATTTCCCAGTATTTATGTAAGACTGTACAATCCCTGTAAAATCAAAATATATAATGAACAAATTATCTGCCAATCCATAATTATTTAAATGCTTGAAACATGAAGGGTTTTCTTTGTTTGCCTTTTTAGTATTGTAACCATTTCTTCTGGTTTAGGCCTCACATTGAGCAGGGACAAGATTTTACCCACAGTATATAAAATATCAGGGTTTATTGGTACGAATCAGCATGTTAATAACATATGCCTTTCTATACTGTTGTTTTGGTCTGAATTTTACCATCTCAGGTCTTTTGCGGCAGTGTATTGTGTCTATGAACAATTCCAACTGACCACCTGACAACTCCTCCACGCAGGAAGGAAGGACAACCGACCCATAGGGCACTATCCCATCTCAGTCCTGAGAAGATTCTACATCCAAATTACTACAGGTTGTTCAAATTATGAGAGGTCATACATCTGAGAAGCATTACTGTGTCATGGCTGCACGACATGAAGTATTATGCCGATTTGCACAGCTCCTGTGACAGTGTTCACAGCTTCTGCCACAGAGGCATTAACCTCATGCAGGCAAGGAACCACGGCAATCAAGTGTACAGTGCTGAAGAATGGCAATTTAAAAAATGTACTTCATTCACTGTCATATATATACTGTGACTGTAAATACTTTTACAAGTACATCACACTAAATGTATTTGGGCAAATGCATTATTAGCATAGTGTCTGTTTCTTAATAAACTGAGCATATTTTTATCAGAAAAATAAGGTACTACTGGGAAGATGCGGTGACTACTGCAAGATTGCAATAATGAAAAAGCACTTCAGAAAACATGATCCAGGCCACACATCTTCCCTTTCTCTTTCCGTTTCCCTAGAGCCTTCCCCTCTTCCCGGTCCGCTGCTCGCCGCCCAAACCCACTCCACCCTCGCAGCCCTGGCCAGCCTCTCCCATCTCCCAGCTCCTGCCCTCCAAGTCCTTTTGTCCTTGCCCAACCCCTCTGGTTCTTCTGCCCCTTTGGTCACCAACCCACCACCCAGCAACTGCTCCCCTCGCCTTGTTTTAACTTCCCAGACCCCTCACAGCTGCTGAGGGCACAGACGAGGGGCGCAGCCACTCCACAGCCCTGCCCGGTAGCTGAGCGAGTGCAGCGAGACGGGCCGGCGGGACACGCCAGGCCTAATTGCTGCTCCTCTCCTTCTCCACGCTCGGTAGCTGGAGGGACTCCCACCACGGGACACCTTTGCAGGAGCCCCGTGCTCATCTCCTACAGCTTCAGGTTGACCACTCTTTCTGCAAAAACGAAATCACCTGAGGTCTCTTGGCTCTGCCGCCAACCGAAGGAGCACGATACGCTCCATCTTCCCAGCTGCGTGCAAGACCGCGGAAGTCTACTTCCCTCCGATGGCTAGGGAGTGAGCCTGGGGGAGCTGGCTCCTCCAGCCGCCCGTGGCCTTCAGAAATAGCTCCCTAAGAGTTGCCTTTAAAAACACCCGAAACCTCACTTTTCAGGGTTTAATGACCCGAACACCAGACAAACCTCAGAAACAAAGACTGTCACTTGTCAAGCCAAAATAACAGAGCAAATATAAAGGGAGCTTTTCAATTCCACCACGAAGTAAACTGACCCACGTGTTTCTGACGGTGAGCTGAAGCAGCTCTCCAGTCCAGTCTGTTACCTGTCCAACTCATTCTCTGTTTTTTTAAAATCCCTAAACAAATATTTAGCACATCGCTTGCGCTGAAAAACGTGGAGGGGAGAGCCAACTCTTGTTTATCATAATATATTTGTGTCAGGTAAAGATAATGTACTTTTAAAGACTTGTGACACATTTATCAAAAGCAGTGGGGGTGGGGAGGAAGCTCCAAGAGAGTTGTTCTGGTCCCTTGGCTACGCATTTTAGATTTTTCTCTTGTTCGGCCATTTAACAGGATGGATTGATTTAAATCAAATTCTTTAAATCACCAGTTTTAATGACAATTTAAACCAGCATGCTGGAACCCTTGATTTAAATAGTAGATTTTTAATCTTGTTTTGTATTTGCCTAAGCAGAAGTTCTTTGTCACTGATTCATTGAACCATTAGGCTACACTGCTGCTCAATAAAACATGAGCTCTTACGTTAAATTAGTTATTTCTTTTTGCTATTATGAAATGCACACTTAAATTCCTTAACTGTTTTTACATTTAATTAAGTTGGATATATTTCTTATTTAGAAAACAGTATTGCTTTATTTTTTATCTTGCTACATTGCATCGAAATTAGAATTAAATTCAAAATAATATTTTAAAACTGTTTTGTACTTGTTAGATTATTAAAGTATCTAAAGTTTAGTCATTTATTATACAAGGACTATTTTATTCTAGGGAGTGAACTAGCCAACAGTTTCTGGTAACCAGTGGTGTATTTTCAACTGTGGCTAAGGATACATACAGACACATAAAGAAACATCCTCCTACAGTTTCTAAAACGAGTTAGGTACTTGACTACCAGGGAGATAACCTGGAAAAGGAAAACAAGTTAGATTGTCCTATTAGTTACCACTGGATTCTTCAGCCTTGAATTAGCATGTCCATTGAGGGACAACAGAAACATGTTCCTGTGCAGCAGAAACATATTTCTGCAATAAAAAACAGGAAAGTACTAGCATTCACTCTAATTAAAAACGTTTTAATGATAACCACTTAAATGGATGACATGGCAACATTTTTACAAAGAATGACTAGACTCAGAAATTTAGCATGTCTTCCTTTGATTCTGACAGCAATTAAGAAGCAGAAAGCCTTTGTTTCACTGAAATTTGAAGAGAATTCACTGATGCAACAGGTCTGTTTTATCTATGTAAATTCTTATAATAGGCTGCAGCAGTCTTAGACCTATATAAGTACTTTCATAATTTAAATGTTAAATTTAAGCTGGGCTATTTTGAAAAAGAAATCCATTCCAATGTAAATAACTTAAATTGCAATTTTAAAGGTATACATTTTTTTCCCTTAATACTACTTTGGATCCAACTCATCTTGAAGTCTGGACATCTAAAGCCTAAAATACGTTGAAGGTTGTATCTTTAAAGAATGTCATGGCATTGAGTGGTGATGTTTTAACTCATTCTACTGTGTTGTAACACAGAAAAATGTACATGGTGCATTTACAAATGTTACCAATGAGTTTACTTATTTACTGCTAAGTCTTGTAGCCCTTTAAATAAACTATTTGTATAATCAAGGATGAAAGGATGAGGGCAGAAAATTGAAAGAAGTTAACTGTACCACTTGGAAATTTGGAGCAACAATGCTACATGTTAAACACATATCTTAAGTATAAGCTTGTACTTTTTATGACTGTAAAATAGGATCTTTAAATTATATATTTCAGAAATACACAGGCTTTTATTCCATGACTCCTGTTAAGTTATTACCTTTGTGTCAGTTAAGCTCTTTAAGTATATGCTTATTTTTAGGAATGTGTTACACATTCTCTATTAAACACAGCAGATAAACATGTGCTTATGTTCTTTTCAATTAAGTAGGCTTGCTCCCTAAAGCACTTTCAGTGTAAATTTATTGTGTTAAATTTATGTTTTTCTTGTTTCTACTGCTATGCATCTCTTACTGTTTCTGCTGTATGGCACGGTCACAAATGAGTTATAATATTTAGTTCTAGCTGACATTAGCTACCCAGCTCTAATCTTCGAGATTACTGGCCAAATGCAAAACAAATCCCTAGTGCCAAGGTATTTATCTTAAATATATTTTAACTTTCATTTTGTACAATGTTACTCCATAATTGGACAATGCAATTTTTAAGGTCTGAGAGCATGGTTCATACTTTCTCATGCAAGTACTTCATGTAATCTGTATCATAGAGCTCAAATAACACACATTAAAATTCTGCATTCAGTATACTTTTCTGGACTTGGTAAAACTTGGCTTTGTCTATTTTGCATTTCTCAGACTTCTACCACAACAGAAAGCACACAGAATATGCTTCCTACTCTATATTTTATGTTGCTAATGTTGACTGACCTGGATTTTAAAAGTAAGAGAGTTTAGGCTAGGCATTATGACTAAACTTGAGCAAGTACAACTTTGTTTTCAGCCTCATACACTTACTTTCTCTTTTTGTTTCACTGAGAGTCGTAGGGAAGGCAGGAATGTTAGCACAGCATTTTTTTCAGAGAATTCACTAAGTGCAATCTCTATACCATGCCAAAACCCAGGGTGCTTTCTCCAGCAGCTGCAGTGGGCAAGGACAGGTGCCGGTGGTCAGAGGTGGCCAAAAGAAAAGGACAAGTGTCAACAGGCATCGAGGCTGTCAACTGGGAAGCTGGGGCTGTAGAAATGGTGTGTTCAAGAGGGAAGGATGGATGGGGGCTGTGAAGAGGTGGGGAGATTCGTTTGAGAGGGAATGTCAAGTAATCTGGGAGAGAGCCAAGAAGTTAAATGGAGACAGAGCATCATGTGCAGGAAGGACTGCCCTGGATGAATCGCAGGCCACAAAGGCTGCTCTGCTCTACAACAAGCGTGGATGTTCCTACCCCAAGTTCTTCTGTCCCAGGGGCTCCAGAGCTTCTTAACCTTCAGTTCCCACTCCACAATTCATCTTCCCTCTCTGGTCTGCTTACTTGAGCGCCCAGTATAATTCATAGCTCCTTGTCCTTTCCAATAAGCCACTGCCGCCTTCTCTTTTGCTTTTGAATACAGGAACCCTATTCTTTCTCTATAGATCAATTACAGAAAATAATTTAAAATCTCTAACTTTCATGATGCATTTACCCACTAAAACATATTTAAGAAACATTAATATTGATTGCCATTGAAACCCATAAGGACATTTTACACAGCCATCTTTCCTCTTCATTTTCATATTTACCAGATATGCGGAGCACACCTTTCAGTAAGTATCATGTTTGAGTGATTTAATAGAATTTTAAGGATTCATACAAAGTAGAGGGGAATAAAATAATGCATCAACTTACCCACTTTCCTTTTTTTTCCGTGTTAAGTCAATGCTTTAGAATATATACTGTAGGACAGATTTAATTTAACATTTCTGGGTTTGTTATGCCTTTAAAACTTCAAAAGACGTCTGTGAGTATGGTAGCATGTTTCTAATTCACGTATAATCTTAAAAAAACTTTGAGAAACATGTAAGACTCCAAATGGATAAAGGCTAACTTTAAAGACATTTCTAAAAGGACAAAAATATTTTTTGTGTATCTCATTACTGCGTATCATTTTGATAAATTTACCATATTCACTGACGATCTCACAAAGACACAACTGTATTTCTTTGCCTAATGTTATGAATCCCAAAAGCAACTGTTTCATGAAGTCTTGCCTGTACATTGCTTAAATTTCCATTAAATCCATAAAAGTTCTAATTTTCTTAGGATTTCTAAGAAATACTTCAGACATGATTTAAAAAATACTTAAACTTCACACAATTAATATTATTGATGCATTTACTGCACATCAGTCACTCCAAGTATACAGATTAAGAGGATATTCACCTCCCCAGCTGGAGCTACGCTCACTTCTGAAGCACTGCCAGCCACTGCCCTGAAAGTCCAGTCTATGAAGGAAGAGGAGCAAATCTTGCATAGGATCTGCTCTACATTTCAGGCTGTGATGACAATTACCTAATGTGATTACTGTCATGTCAAAACACAGAAAGTGAACATGTATGTATTCAGGATGCTAGAGAAATCTTCTGTTATGAAAGGGGCTGGTAGAAAATACATTACTGCTTCCAAAGGATTTCGGTTTCCTAATGTGTTAGGTCCTCCACATGTGGAAGGATCTGGGAAATGTTCTGATTTAGGACAAACACACTCACTCACGTATAAGATCTCTGCATTACAACATTAGATAATTGCATTCAAACTGTGTTTCTCTTCACGGTTTGAAATAACAACTCAAGTATACTGGGGTTCCTACTCCTTTCTAAGTTCACTATATAAACCAGATAGGTAGCATCTTGTACAAGGCAGTGTGTCATAGAAACCCTGACACATTTTTCATGTTATATGCATTTTGGTTTCTGTGATTTTTTTTTTCTTTTTTCTTTTTTTTTTTTTTTTTTTTTACACCATTACTGTCCTAAAGCAGGACTGACTATGATAAAGGACTATTAGAAATGATCCTGTTTGAAATCAGGACAATTTCCAACAGCAGGTTCAGTGTATCTTGTATCTCAGATCCACAAACACAAGAACTTTGCTCACATTAGTGCTGCCTGTATCAGATCACAGGTTCTATCATTAACTTTATTTACTTGTGAAGTCAAATCTTGAAGTCTGGGACTGGATGGTTCCTTATGGCATGTTTCTTATGATTTAAGAGAAAGAGAAGATAGGCTGTTCTTTGCCATTTCTCCTGAGGAAACTGATAGCAAAGCCTCAAAGACCAACAGAAGATGAACTGTCTGTTACCACAGAACATTCTGTAGAAGAATGAAGAAGAGGGCCAAAACCATAAAATTACCTGCAACAAACAACTTTTAGGCAAACCCACCCGCCAGTTTCTGAGGCTTGCAGGAGGTTTGCAGTACAAAAAATAGTAAGATGCACAGGTTTGGAGTGCACCAAAGGAAGGACTGATGCTGCATCTGGAAGAATAATTTGTGAAAGGAAAGCCCTCTTACTTACTAGAGAGCTTTGCTATCATTTTCTGTATTTTAGAATACAGTTAAAAGGATTAATAAAACAAAAAACTAAGTTCATTATTTATAGGATACCTGGAGATATGACATACAGGGAACAGCAATCTTTCCTTCCTCTTTTCATTTTGATAAAAGAATTTCAAAGAGTACTCTGAGATGACAAATTACTTTACAGTATGAAGGCTTTTAAATGTGAAAACTGGCAGGACAGTTTGAAGCACAGGTAGATTCTTGCTCAGTTTGGAGAGAGGCAACTGATGAAGCTTAAGAATGTAAGTATATAAAAAGATCATACAACCTAAAGAAAGCAACAAACAAAAAATAGGTGGATTCTCTTGGAATCGCTCTGTATATCTCGACAAACATAAATTAGGTTAAATGTTTTGGTTTTAATTTATAGAAGTGGCACATTCTAAAATTACATATACTTATGTCGTGCTCATATGCACAGATGTCATATATACATGTTGTAATATACATGATGTGTATTACAGTATCATCCTAAAGACCTAACGATTTGAACAATTATGACCAGGTGCATAATATAGGCAACTGCACACCAAAATACAACACAGAAGAAATTAGTAACTATAACCTTCCCAGATAAGGGAACACATCTACATCGCACCCATTGCTGTGACTGCAGCACAAGCAGACAGACAGACATGAGCTAAGTTTTAACTAGGTTAGTGGGTACTGCCGGTTGTGACAGACATAGCTCTGGGCAAACTACAAAAGTCAAAGAATCTGGGTAAATATTCAGGCAGTTGAGGTTTTACTGTGCTCTACAATGCTGCAGATACAACACTAACAGCACACACACAAGCTAGTTTAAAGTTAGCTCAGATAAACCAGCTTCTCAAGGAAGTTCCTTCTTCCCTTCATTTGACTAAGACTGTACCCTTTCTAGGCAACCCAAGGGAGAAGACAGGCTTTACATCACAACCTAAATCTTAAGGCTTAAACTGAATTTCTTCCTTGGCTCAATCTATTTCCAGAGTTTTCATGTTGAAGGTCTTGCTGAAAATTACTTAATACTGCCACTGCAACCTTATTCAGTCTTCCTTTTTGAGTAGACACATACCCATTTTGATGGGAGATGACATGCTGCTGAGCTCCTTGGATTTGGGTGGGATTTCATCATTCCTTCCAGTCCCAGATTTCTCAGGCACAGTTTAAGAGTAGAGATCCCAGTGGTAACACTTGGTCTTTACAAAAATCATTTCCTAACTATCTACAACTTGGCTAGATGCATGTTTGGCATTAAGACGGTAACAACTTTACTGAGATGGGACTGCATGCTAATTCTGTCTCTTAAGACTGCATTTCCAAGTATTTGGTACACAATTTTGTACTATTCTAGGATCAAAACATCCAACTTCTCAAAACATCTCCTGTACAAACCACAACAGCCACAAAGAGACGTACTTTGCTAAATCAAAGAGACTAAAAGATTGGTATGCACAGGCATCAAGCTTGATAAAGAAAAATACACAGAAGCAGAAGTTTGTGTGGCCAAAAGAGACAGATGAGAAAGGGTAAAGGTGAAGGGAGCACAATGTGGAGAGTAGGTAAAGAAACGGAGCCAACAACAACAGATACAAAGCCAGCAGAAAGAATGAGGGAAAGGAGACCCCGTGGAAGAAGAGCCAAAGCCAGGAGGTGGAAGGATTCACTAGGAACAAGAAGAGATAATCTGTTTACAGATTTAAAATAACACCTCAAGTGAATAAAACAAATAGTAATTTAGAGGTCAATACTCGAAGCACCTATGGCCTCTTATTGGAAGCAGCCTACTCTGGGCAATGCTTTATTACCCCTACCCCTGAAAGACAGGCCATATTAGTTCTGCTAATTAATATCTAAATCCAACATCAAGCTTGAATTAGTATAAATATCAATATATAAACACTTCATACCATGCAATATAATAATAAATGTTCTGTTCAGGCTTAAATAGACCCATGCTGCAAAGGCTCTATACAAAGTCATGTGAAGTGACTACAAAGTAATTTTGAGCCTAATACGCACACTCAGAGATGTAAAATCCACCCATTCAGATTCTCTTACAAAGAGAAGCTGCCCAATCTAATTCCTACAAATCACACTTGGCTTCAAAAGGATCTTCAGATTGTCTTCCGATAGCTTAAAATATTTGCACAATTGTGTTGGAGAGGATGTACAAGGCATTTGTTTCTTCAACTGACTGGCATACTGCAGGATATTTTAAATTTTCAGTACAATCGCCTGTTTCTTTGTAGATTAGTTTGATGTCCACTATGCAGAATGGGTGACCTAGCATACTTCCTAAAACTAGTTACATACTTAGCAGGGCCCTCTATAGACATCTACATATATGCAAGTCCTGCTTTTTTCTGTTCTGAGATCCCTAAAGAAAGAGAAAAAACCAAATCATACCGATGGTACTCACTATGCAGATAGCAACAATTATTTATGGAAATAAATAAATTAAATAAGACAGAAATACTTCTTGTACCAAATAGCTGTCAGTTGTGACTGCTGTCATTCTGACATAAAAACCATTAATTTAAAATAATTATTTCTGCTTTGCTAACTTAACCAAATTAAATTCACACTAAAATCAATTTAATATTTCAGATAAAATCACATATATTTGTAAATACACACACATTTGGTTAGGGAACATTTTTTGTTTCCTGTTACACCATCTCCCTCGTCCTCTTTCAGTGCATTGATTATATCACATCTCTCATTCGTGGACTTCCACTGTATTGGTGTACTGGTGTTATATGTTATGTTGCCTTTAACTTCAGAAGAGCTCCACTGGTCAAGCTTTATGATGGTACTTCTTTCTCATTACCATGAACTTTCCCACTCTGGAGCTTCACAAGAAGTTAAGCTATACTCCAGCTTTCTTTAATATACTTTTTGGTCACCTTAGCTTCAGTCTGTCCTCAAAGATTACATTTAAATCAAATTATTTTCAATAACCTGGATCTTTTGGCACTTCTAATGTTCCTATTCAGTGTTTCTGTTTTGGCTAAGGTTATTTATATCTGTCTTTCACCTGACTGAAATGGAGAAGTGCTTCTCACAGGCAAAGAGAACCTCCTCAGATATAACTACAGCGTTTATCTCCTTTTGGCTCTATCTTCTATCTATTTATCTTCATTGTCCATTTTATCATCTTTGACCCTGAACTTTTAGTCCCTTCCCATAACTCTCACTTCTATGAACGTAACCACTTTGAAGTTAATAGACGCTGAACCAGGTCCAGAGAAGGGTACGTTAGCCTCACCCCTTCTGAAACTATCTTCACAACTTTTTCTTCTCTAGCTTTAAACAACAGCAGTAAATGCTACATACTTCTCAACCCTGTTCTTAGCTTTTAGGAGACCAAAGCATGCAGAATACTCTCATGTCCGCATTCATGTTCACGACAAAGTAGCACAAGTACATCATTACATCCCACTTACATATCTTCCTGAGTATTTCAAGGGTTGGGTTTATTCATATATTTTTATTTTTCCAAGGACTAATTCCAGTTCTTCATGTGGCTTTTATCTTCCTTAATAACCCCAACTATTCCTGTCACCCATCTAGTAACTCAAATAGCTTTCTGGTGCTCTTCCGTTCCCACCTTATCAACTCTACCTACTTTTCAGCTACACAAGCAATTGCATTGTTTCTTCTTTTAAAGACTACAGAACAAACGAAGGATTAATAAATGGGACAGCTGCT
>NC_044008.1:29170096-29180096 GCF_900496995.4 Aquila chrysaetos chrysaetos
GTATTTAATCAAGGATATGCTTTTTCCATGTATTATACATTCTAGTATCAAACACTGATTTTAACACACAAGAAAAAAAATGAAAGTGAAAAGCTCAGAAGTGTACGAAGGTACACATATGAGAGAGAGAATGTCTCGTCGTAAGCCAAAAAAAAGCAGAAGAAACAAGTCTGAGCAGATTACAGTTTGCATCATATTTAATAATAAAAATCTACATTCACTTTAGCAATATTTATAAATTGATAAATATCGACAGTAAGATAAAAAGTTGCTTACGTTCTAGTCATACATCTTCAAAGCCGACCTGATGACTTGTGACAGCACCCAATCCATTTATCACCAAGTATGTATTACAATATATTATAGAATACTGTCATTCTCTCTTGATACATGGATGAGGAACAACTCCCTGATTTAAGTCAAACTTCTCATTTCTATATAAAGATCACAACAACATAGTTCATCAATCCAGGAACAGTACTGTCCAAATTCCATATAATTGCTTGCAAGAACATAATGAAGTCTATTATTTTAGCTTATTTACTTTCTATAAATCCACCAATTTGTGATCATAATGCTTGAACAGGATGCAAATCATACGTAACTTAAATTTCTAACTAAGCCCAGTTGCTCTTTGTACACAGCCTAAAATTTCTCATGTTTAACTTTCCTCAGTACATATTCATGCCACAGTGAAAACTTATTTTGTGATTTTACTCAGCTGATATAGCCATTCTTAAGAATTAGCATCTCTTTACACAGCTGCCCAGCTGAAGGAAATGTATTAAAACCAGCAATTATTCACTTACTTCCTTTAGAAGAAGCTATAACAAACTTGATTTGTTTATTTGAAGGCCCCCAATAAAACAACTCAGAGAAGCCAAAACCAGAACGTTAAACTATGTCATCAATACATTATATCTTGCACATATTTAAACAATAAAAAAATCTGAATAATAATAACTGCAGGTACAATGGGGTGTGCTCTGTTTTTCTACTTGTGAAAGTTTGTTAGGCAAGTCACATATTAAAAATAACATTTTAGAGAGTTACTACAGTGACAATAATAAAACCAGCCATCATTTTCCTCTTAAAACATATTTCAAGAGGCATCTGGTCAAAAACAGAAAAAAAAGAAATAGAAAAAAAGAGGAAGAAAAGCAAAAGTAGCATAAAGCTATGCCCATTATCTAAAGGACATCCTACTGCATGTTTACTAGTGTTTATGTTTCACATCAACATATTTTATAGAAGGATTTATATGTCTAACTCAAGTTGTATTTAAATCCTATGGTGCAGACCCTACCATAAAATGCCTCTTGAGTCCTATTAACTGTACCCATGGTTTTACTTTGCCTGTCTGCTTATTTAAGATCTAATCACAGTTTTGAAGAAAAGATTGTCACTTCTAAGCCTGTCCCCTCAGAACCTGTCTGTTATTAGTACTCAACTGGATATTTTCATCTTCAGTTGTTATTCTCTGTGGTCTTTGCAAATGCTATCTACTGGAATCTGTGACTGTATGGACAAATTGGCTACAAATGCCTAGGACTGCTGCTTTGAGAAACATGTAAGTGGCACATTATTCTGTCGGTATTTTTGTGTTTTAAAGTGTTTCACTTAAGTTTAGTTTTCTAAACATTTTCACCAATTAAATACACTCTCAATAAAGATTTTAAAATGCTTTTATAATCTGAACACCTGAATAAAGGTGATGGCATGCTTTTCAATGAAAACAATATTAAATTTATATATATATATATGTGTGTGTATATATATAAATTTCTATGGAAATAGTATATATGCACAGTGTACATATACAGATAATAGTGTGTGTATATATATAGGTGTAAGCCTGCTAAGAACTTAATGAAGACGCTGAAACCTGTATTTCCTCAGACTATAATACTATAAGTGCTCAATTGTTAAAACAGAACACACTTGAATTTGAAGCAAGGCACAGATTCAAGCCTTAACAACTTCTCATATTTCAATCCACAACTATTTAATTCTTCCACATTTTCTGTCACCATTTAAAATATTTAACTACAGATGTAGCTAGTGTACACTGCTTAATTCAGCACTGAGAATGATTCAATTTTAAGAGCTATTATGACCTGTTATTTCAGAGGCCCGTACACATGCAATTTATCTATCGTGTTAAAGCATGTTTCTACAAAACAGGATTTTTATGCTATTTTGTCTTAGGGGAGACAACTTTCCTTCCATTAATGCAATACCTGACGTTGCAATTAAAAACCTCACTATTTACAGATGAAGTGTTTGAACTCCAGAGGTGCTGGGTGGCCTCAGCAGGTGAGAGGACCAGACACTGACGACTTTCAGGAGTTCAGAGCAGGTACTGGCACTCTGCAGAATCAGACCCCAATTGTTTACCAAACAAACCATTTGGGCTTCACTGCATTAGTGCAACCTGCATCCCCTGATGGGGAGGCAACCATTTCGGTAGACAAAGTAGAAGGAATTACGTTTGTGCAGGTTTTCAAAGGAAAAGAAATCTTGCACTGACAAAAATTAATCGATTGCATCTCATAATTAGATGGCGTCAGCAGCCAGACAACGGTTTAATTTTACAGTTGTGAACATAAAAGCAGTTCTCCACTAACTCCCCGAGAAAGCAAACAGACAAACTTAAAAAGATGTTTTTAAAGCGAGAAGGGAAACATACCTACAGAAAAGCTGCTTCTCTCTTTTCCCATATTTTCGAAATCACCCATCCCGGTTACACTCGCGCACACACGCGCACACACAGACAGGCACACGCTCTTTTTTATTTCGGTGGTTCTGAACTAACCGGCATTTTTTATTTACACCTACGGCAGCAAAGCATCTTTATTGTGAGAAGTCACTCTGGTCCCTTCAGCCCAGCTCCGACTTTGGAACAATTCCTCGCAAGCGAAGCGAAGTCTCAAGTAATGTGGCCCTCTGGTGGAAAGCTCTGCATCACCTCCTACGCCACCGAATCGCACCGTAAACTAACAGATTCTGAAAACATGCACTGCAAGGCTTCGGCACAACTTTTATAAATACGCCACGGGATTTTAATCACCAGGCGAGCGCGGCGGCGTGCGGCGGCATCAGCGAGACGCTGCCGCCACGAGAACAGGATCCTTGCGTTTCAGCGTTAACGTGCACAAAAACAACAACAAATAACGCCCCACGCTCTTCACTTGCACGACACTTCACATTCAGCACGCGCAGAGGGTCTGCGGAAGGGTGCCCGTCCGCAAACAGCCCTTTATTTGTTTAAAAACAAACAGGAAGCAAAACAAACTTACCTGCTGTTGTTGCAGATGCAGCAGTTCTACTGTGCTTACTTCAGTGCTCGTGTCACCACTTGATCTTCCATCTCTGCTGCCAGCATCTAATTGGCTGCTTAGAGTGCTCATTCCATTTTGATTCATTGAACTGTTGCTTATTGTCTCTGTCGCAGATTCCTGCATCATGACTTAATACCTAAAAGTGATTAAGAAGTATCAATTAACACACGCGTTACACCTTCACACTTCCATTATCAAGATGTCCCTCTCTGCCAATTATACAGACAGCATGTTTAGAAGAAGAAAAAAGCCTCGTGGAGCCGTTTACCAAGAAATGCGATGCAAACTCTGCTTTCATACATACAGCTACTAATCACCGGAATTATGGTTTCTATAAGCAAGCTTTGTGTGCTTACATTTAACGGCCAAAATAACACACCATGCACGCAGCATGGTCAATAGCATTTATGAACGACTACGTTTTAAAGTCTACCTATAAAACCAGTTTAAATGAAGGCACGATTTCACACACTGCTCTATATTTCCTATTATCTAGCTTTGACAACCATGGATGACTATACAGCCTTATTTAAAATATTCACTATCTTGATTCTGTCAGAATTTTACAGCATATCTTATGCAAGGCTGTTGTTTAATGATGCACAGCTAATCATACAAAATTAAAATTTTGTAAGGGTGTTACAAATCATATGGTATCAACCAATGATAAATAGTATAATGGGCTTCTCCTTTTTTGTGACTAAATAAAATTTTGCCTCGGAGGCATTTTAAGAAAAAGCTCCTGCTGCAAACACGTCAGATATTGCCTATTTTTTTAATCAAACGGCTGATATTCATTTATTTTTCTGACATTTAAAACATTTAATACTGTCCTTCCTGGGAAGTAATTAAGCTTATGCATGAGCAGCAATCAAACTGTTCACTTGAAGATGACTTAAAACTCAATTTTAACATAGGCAAATAAATGAAAGATATAAAATTAATTTTCCAGGCATGTATTAGATATGAAAGCTGGAAATAAAATCTATCAAGAATATCACTAATGATTGTGCTAAAAACAGCATAAATTATGCATATTACCTTCTCTACAGTAATAAATGTTTTATCATTTTCACTGCATAAATATACTGTACTTTCAGGATAGCAATGAGATGTCCTGCCAAGATCAGTTGAAATCTTTGCAGTAAATAAAGAACCAACGTGCCCTTACAAACCAGAATTTCAAGGCGCATTTTGTATCTGTAATATGGAAAGGTCAATGTCACTTCTCAGAGCCACCAAAGTCCTCTCCTGCTCTCGCAGGGTCAGAACGGACCTCACTTTCCCTCACCCTCACTCCCAACGCACGGAAAGAGTCCCCACAACAACCTGGCTGAGCTGTGACTTTAAAAGACACCTCTGAAGGGAGAGGGATGTGTAAGCAAACTCGTGAAAAGAAACAAAGCTTGCTGCTTAGCCTGATTATTGAACTTAGTTATTTGTTCCCTTGCAAAGTATGAGCAATAGCCTTTCTCTGGGGGGAAAAAAAAAAAAAAAAAAAAAAAAAAGGCAGGAAAAGGATCATTACAACTTCAAGTGCGTGCATGGGATATTAATCAAAAAGCTGTATGAATTAACGCAAACAAGCGCCTACAAGATAAAGTGAAAGTATATATTGTGTGAAGAAAGTTAAAATAGTAAAAGATGAGTTATTTAAAGATGGTTTGGTCAAAAATAAACAGGATGCAAAAAACCCAAACACGAACACAGTTAACATAAAGGAGGGCAGCTGTTATAGCCCAGTAAACAACAGCAGCAGCAGATGTGTTTATGAACAAACAGCCCTTCCTAAACACTCTTACGAACATCAGCGAAGAAAAATAATAGAAGTGGAAAATGTGATACACGCAGTGATGAATTTTACACGGCAAAAACAAAGCTAATACTCTTTTCTGAGATTAGGCAGCTAATAAGTATTCAAATTAGGCATAAATTTTACATGTACAATGTTTAAAATATTCAGAGAAAAGGGTCTGATTGCCCTTAGTAGTTATATGAAAATTCTAATGCGGGTATGCCACAACTGTGGGAGCAGGCAGCCCTTTCTGATTTTTACAATATTTACTTTCAATAAAAAGACATGTATATCAGAGTGGAAATCTATTTAAAACACTTCATCAACTGTATCGTTACAAGGATTTGGAAATTCGGGAAATTCAAACATTAATCCTCTTTTAGTCAAACAAAGATTTAACCAACAGACAGGTTCATCTTTTACAAATTCGAATATTAGACAATAACAGTGGTACGTTTAGCCAAGCGCATTAAAAGGGCAAAGGGGTGTAAATGTTAGATAATCAAAACATTAGAAAACACTCAGAAATTTAATAAATACATCACCCCCCCCCCCCGTTTTTACATCTCTCCGACTCTTTCACTACAATTAGCAGAGAAGGGTTAAACATCTTCCAGTTCATATTAACCAAAGGGTTTTATGTCTTGTGGATTTTGTATCCTTGCAAAGCCCCAGAGTGTAGTTTGGGCTCTGCATTTTAAGTTAAAGTGTCTGTGAGCCAGCAGAATCGGCTTTAACACAACATGACCAGTAACACTACTCTGGCAATAGAAAACAACAGATCCGACCCAACAGCTGTGTACAGAGAGAATGAAACTACAGAGTATCAATGCTAGAAAGGGCAATTTATTTGGAAGTGAAGAAATACTGAAGTATTTATATGAAAAAGAAAGAGTCCGTAGAATTCTATGTTAAAAATAAAATGTTATTCCTAGTTGTAAAAGGGTATTTTTAGAAACAATACTGAAACTTTGGCTCGAGCAATGCTCTGTGTTGGTTGTCCACAACCCCCTTCTCACTGCCGACAACTGAAAAAGGGCTGCTGGAAAAAGCAAGAGCGCATAATCTTTTCCTTTTCCCTTGTTTTCTCTTGCATACATGCACACGCGTGTGCATACATGTGTATCTGTACACGTGTGTGTACGTACTGTCAATTCTGAACCCTCACAAATTAAAGCACTGAAAACATCTAAACAAGGATCATTTCTGATATCTATGTACCAGTAATTTCAGTTATCGGTGGCAGAATAATCTGCACCTGCAACATCTCACTAAGCAAACTAACATACTTTTTTCCTTGCTTTTACAACAGTAGTGGGGGTTGTTAGCATAGTAATCATAAATAAATACAAAGGAAATAGAGCGACTGCCAGATACTGAGGCTGAAAGTTTAGTATTTCAAATAGGACAAGAAAAAATACACAGGTCCCTGTTTACACACATTTATACACATTCACACTTCCTAATCCTTCTTTTTTTCTCTTGCTGTCACACTCGCTGTCAGTCATGAGCGTGCCTACACAGGCACGCACGCACACACGCACCCACACTCACAGACACATACGTTCACCAGCACCTACTTCTGCTGCGATTCCCAAACTCTTGTCGCCAAAGGTGAGATACAAGCTCTGTTACCAGGTATTTTAAGCAAAGGTATGGGGAAAACATTTGCTGCTCTCTGCAAGAGAGAATGAAACCGTAGATTATTTTAGCGTGTGGTTGCTCTGCAGGTTGAATGCCTAATTCTGCCAGGGTAACCAAGCAATCACCCGTACCAAAAAAAGAAATACCGGTCCCGTGAAGTTAGAAGCTACAGTTTTACTTTTCTCCCCTGCAGTAAACCGCAGGTTTTCTGTGCACGCGTGTGCGTTCTAAGCCGGCGAGTCGCTGTACAGATACTTATTCTCTACACCACTTCCCTTTTGAAACATTAAACTGACACTGGAACTGACTGCACAAGATTGCATTTTCTCTTCCTAAACAACTTGAATTGAAAGGTTACTTAGTGTAACAATATTTACTTGCAGAATTGTGTTGTTACCAAGGGTATAATGGATGGTGGCTATGCAGGTTTACGCAAGAATGAGTGAAGCATGAGGCATTAGCCATGTGTTTGACATGTTTCAAATTGCTATAATCCAGCATTAAACACACCCAGCAATTCATGCCATTTCTTGCAGCCATAATCTTGAATAAAGCGTGCACAACCACTTATTATATAAATTAGTATATGACTCCCTGTTATAGTCACAACAGTGCTTTTGTGTTTATTTCGCATCGAGACGGGGTCTTTTATTTGTACAAATAGCAGGATAGAGACCCGTAGCTCAATTAGACCTCCTTACTTTATGACAGGGCGTACCGAACGCCGGGCTGGCGGCCTTCGGTTCGCCCTGCTAGGCAGAGGTTCTGCTGGCGCCCGCGGCCCCGGCGCGAAGGGCGGCTACTGCCGCCGCCGCCGCCGGCCCCGCCGTTCCCCAGGTCGCCGCCCGCGCCGCCGCCGCCGCCGCCGCGCCGGCAGGCGGGAGCGGGTGCGCGGCGTGGGAGCTGCCGCCAGGGGGCGCCGCGGGGCCGGCCGGCAGCCCGCCCCGCCCCGCCCCGCCCCGCCCCGGGGCATGCTGGCCCTGCCCCGCCCGCCCGCCCGCCCGCCCGCCCCCCGGGGCGCGGGCCCGAGCCCTGCGGCGGCCCGGCCGCCCTGCGCGGCAGCGTCCCGCCTGCGGAAACAAACGGGAAGCTGACCGCCCTCCGGGGGCCCGTCGGGCCTGTCCCCCTCCGCGGGAGAGCCGCCGCCTCAGGCCCTCAGGAGCGGCGACGCGGAGGTGGGCAGCACCGTCAGAAAGCCCCTCCGGAAACACCCCTGTCATACTGCCCGTAGCCCGCTCCGGGGCCAGCCCCCCGAACCACGGCGACGTCCCCAGGCCCGTGACCCTACTCCACGGGCCGGCGGGCGCCCGCGGTGGCCCATCCACAGGCCAGGCGGACCTGTAGCGCAGCGTGGAGCCGACCTTGCCCGGCGCGCCCGTGCGTTTACCTCGTTTCACTTCCTAAGACACGGCCTAGGCTTCGGCCTCTTAACACTGGCCTACGATGTAAAAAGCAGAGTTCAGGAGCTAGGCTTAAATAACGGTAACTTTTGTGCTCCGCTGGAATTAATTCATCATTGACACAAGGCACAATGCATCTGAAGTCTTGCGCTGGTGTGTTAGAAGTCTTTAATACTTAAGATTGCCTAATAAATCAAAATGCCAAATATGAAGGACATAGCTGAATGTGTGAGAACAAAAAATTAGACAAGCTAAGAGAATACTTGTAAAGGGTTTGGTTTGGGTTGGGTTTTTTTCCACTTTATCTAAAACATTTAGCTTTCAAAGCCTGAGTTAAGCAGAGACATAAATTACTTCATTCTGTATTTTTTAAATATGTAGGTAAATGAATATGATTAAAACACTAATTAGGTCAACTGCTATCGAAATACTGTAAAATGAAGTACCTATAGTAGTAGGTTTAATATACTGCTACCTACTCAAATAAGTTTTCTCTGTAAAAAGGTAAAGTATGCTCTAACACCTTGTGCTGGAAGGTCTTTCAGGAAAACAGAGCTTCCAGTTGTGAGTTACAGGATGTACCTTAGCATAATCGGAAAGAATATGTACGTATCACATCGGCATCAGTGAGCGAAGTCAGCATGTTTGATGAGAAATAATAGAATTTTCATGGTAAAAAAAAATCATCTCTTCAAAGCCAACTAATCATTTCACTATTTAGAATAACCTCACGAGCAAAGATGGTAGTTGTGAGTAAAGTTAACAGTTCAAAAATGGCTAAAAAGGGCAGTGATGGGACAACAGAAGTGGCACAACACAGAAAGCAGTGCTGTTGTGATGAATTTTCAGGCTGTAGTACAAAACTTTTAAGTGGGCACTCATATGGTGGGTCTCTGAAGGCCATTTCTGAACACAGATTTACAGTAGAATTGACAACTAGATATTTGCAAATTATCACAGATGAGATTTATTTACTAGAGACAAGAGCCGGCAGCTCAGCACCCCCCTCCTCCCCGGCCCCCACCCACACAGAGTGCCAGGTAAAGAAAAAGTGCATCCTTCCTGCAGCATTCTGTCTTAACAGGTGCACTCGGCTGGCATGAGAAGGCTTTAGGAAATCAGATGAATTGACTTGTGCTAAAGTTAACTGCAACTGAAAAAACAAGCATTGCCTAAAAATATTTATCTCTATACTATAAGCCACAGTTTTTCCCACTGTCTGTGTACTACAGTTTATTTATTTATCAGATGTTTAAATGAACCAGGTAAAGGTATTGAAGGTAGAGTATCATATTCAATTTTACACTAAAAGCTATCCTGCATTTTAAAGGCTGTATCTTTCCCTTTCACGCCATCTCAATTCCTCAGGACTAATAAAAATAGTAGGTCAGTCCTGGGCACAGTAATTCATCTGCTTTCTAAAATTCAGGAATATGTTACCACACTCATCCGATTATTAAACAACAGTTCACTTCCTCAAACAGCAAGTAAGGTCTAATTAATTTCCACCTGCTATTTATTTTTGCTTTGTGGGAAAAAAAAATCCCTACGAAGGCCCGTGTTACCTATATGAGTAATCTGTACAATATTGTAAGATGTGTACCTTACACATAGGATAGTGGCAAAAGCCTGCTAGAGTGCATTACCTACAGCCCACACAGAAATGAGCAGCCAATTTCAGGATAAGATTCTTATTTGAGCAACGACAGCTTGGGAAACCCCACCTTGGAAAGCACACTCCTCTCACTCCCTCTCTCTGTATCTATCTCCCTCTCTTTCCCAGTCTTAAAAAAAAAAAAAAAAAAAAAAAAAAAAAAAAA